>NW_020944476.1:598523-632758 GCF_900497805.2 Vombatus ursinus | reverse complement strand
ATCTATCTATCTATCTATCTATCTATCTATCTAATCTGTCTGTAACTCCAGCTCTTTGATACGGAGTTTCTGCATGGAAACTCCCTATACTTAGACAGATTGGCAGTATGGTTTGCAATTTAGAGTGTTACAGACTTACCTGGAGATTTAAGTGACTTGTCCATGGTCACATAAGTGGTATGTGTTAGATAAGGGACATGAATCCATGTGTAAGATAAGGCCAGCCTTTATCCATGACACACAGTCTAGTAGGTTAAGAGGAAATCTTCAAAGCACTGACCTAAGTTAGCCATTATCCTCCTTCCACTGTAAAAAATGTCATCAGGTATGTTGTAAAGAGAACTCCTGCAAGGGGTAAGAGGTTGAACTAAATAGATGACCTTTAGGGCAGTGGTTCCCAAACTGAGTAAGAGGATTCTTTTTAAATTATTTAAAGAAACATTGTAGGTTCCCTATGATCCAATTAAAACTGTTGTGTTTGGAGTTGGAAGTTCTCAGTTAAAATTCTGCTAACTGTAACCCTGGTCAAGTCACTTAACTATAGTGTGGTGGATAGCTTGCTGGACATGGAAATAAGAAGACCTGGGTTCAAATGCCACCTCCTTAGCTGGGTGACACTGGGCAAGTCACTTAAACTCTCTAAGTTTCATTTTCCTTATCTGTAGAATAGCACCTGTCTCACAGGGTAGTTGTCAGGATCCAATGAAATAATTTAATACATTCTCTCTCTCTCTCTTTTTCTCTGTCTCTGTCTTTCTCTGTCTCTATCTCTGTCTGTCTGTCTCTCAAAAGTACTATGTAATAATATTTTAAAATGTTATATAAATGCCAGCTATGATTAACTCCCCTGGACCTCAGTTTATTCATCTATAAAATGAAAAGGATAGGTCCTGATGACCTTTAAGGTTGCTTCCCAGTCTAAATCTGTGACCCTTCTATTAGCATTTTTCATCAATAAAGTATATGAGGACAAAAAACTATTGTGAAAACAATAACACTTTCAAATGGATTTCCTTTTTACTAATCAAAATAACATCTGCATACATTTAAAAATAGTTATACATAAATGCACAAGACATTTCAGGCTACAGAGGCATGTTTACTTATTTATGTATTTGTGTTTAGATATGAACCCTTCACAGTAACTTCACAGTAATTTCTCTCGCTGCTCTCCACAAGGGTCTGAAGTCCAGAAGGTAAGAATCTCTCTCTCTCTCTCTCTCTCTCTCTCTCTCTCTCTCTCTCTCTCTCTCTCTCTCTCTCCCTCTCCTTCTCTCTCTCTCTTTCGTTCTCTCTCCCCTTCTCTCTCTCCTTCTCTCTCTCTCTCTCTCTCCCTCTCCTTCTCTCTCTCTCTCTCGTTCTCTCTCCCCTTCTCTCTCTCCTTCTCTCTCTCTCTCTCTCTCTCTCTCTCTTCCTCCCTCTTTCTCTTTGTCTCAAAAGATTTTAGGGGAAGGAGAATTTAAATAATACATGTACTTATCTTACAGAGTGGAGAGTAGTCAGATGTTCTCTGTCTCATTGGGAAGATAAAGAATTTCAGGAGGAAGAGTGTAGTTTGACTATGTGGGAAGACTTCTTGAGAATAGGAATTTTAAACATTACAAGACCAAGTGACTTGAGAGATGATAGGATCACACACACACATCAAGAGCTGGAAGGAGGCACAGAGGTCATTTAGGTCAATCCTCTCATTTTACAGATGAAGGCATCGAGGCCCAGGGAAGTGAGTGACTTGACTCAGTTTATACTGATAGTAAGCATCAGAGGTGGGATTTGAAACCTGGTCCCGGGATTCCAGAGTCAGTCCCTCTTCTGCTGTTGGCATGCTGGTCTTGATGTAATTTCCCAAAAAACAATGGACCTAGCACTGGCCCTGGAGTCAAGAAAACCTGGATTCAAATAAGGCCTCAGACCATCTGTGTGATCCTGGGTAAGTTACTTAACCCTGATTGCCCCTCTTCTCCCTCCAAAAAAGCAATGGACCTGATCACTATATTCTTTTAACCTAAAGCCATATCATCATTCTGGGAACATGAGGCTGGCCATTGTCTTCTGTAGACCTCAAGTTAGTCTTTTGCTCCCTGAGTAAAACAGTGAATTGACACAGAACTTTTTCACAGCAGCTTTTGTACCCTTGTTAGAATCATGGAGTCTTCACATTGAAAAAAATGAAGACTTCATTTAGTTCAGTCTGATGCCATATGTAGGAATGCAAGGAAATCTTTATGGGAGACCACATGATCTTAAGTTCTGTGAGTCTGCAATGATACTCACAATTGACTGAGAATACAAAATCCAGCTGTTCGATTCACCTAAGTAAAATGCATAGCTTAAAAGTATGATTGATATGCTAAGATCCTGTAAGATTCCTTGATAAATGTAACAACAGAGAAAACTTTGTTTAATGGTCCTTGGATCATTAAAATCAAGAGAGTAATAAAATAAGGTCATATGAGTTTGGTATGTGTGTGTGTGTGTGTGTGTGTGTGTGTGTGTGTGTAAATAATACTGTAGCCACATAAGGAGAAGACAAGACTCATTGGAAAAGACCCTGATATTGGGAAAAATTGAAGGCAAAAAGAGGAGATGGCAGAGGATGAGATGGATAGATAGTGTCATGAAAACAACAAATATGAGCTTGTACAAACTTTGGGAGATAGTGGAGGACAGAAAGGCCTGGCATGCCATGGTCCATGAGGTCATGAAGAGTTGGAAATGACTGCATGACTGAACAACAATAACAACAAAATATTTGTGTATGTGTATATATACAAACATACATACAAACATACACACATGCAAATATACACATATTTACATATATATTATATATATACACACACACAAAAGGTGTTCCTTTTTTTTTTTTAACAGATGATGTACTGATTAGAGGAAGTTCCAGAATATCACAGAGAGCATCTTTAATGAGATTCAGAACCACCCAAAAAAGTTGGACATAATAATCCATACAGGAAAAATCAAGTAGATGAAGAATGTCTATTGTGTAGACCAGGTATTAGCAAATTATTGTCCAATGTCTAAATCCTCTGTGACTTATTTTTGTATCACCCATGACCTAAGAATTTTGTAATAGTTTTAAATACAATAAAACTTTATTTAAAAATGTAAAAGCCATTCTTTGCTTCCAGACCCGGACCATACAAAAGCAGACTGCAGCTAGATAGATCATGGCATTCAGTTAACTCAGCGGTCAGTCCATTCTGGTATTCCAGCAGCAACTTGGACAGAAACTGTTGGTGGACAATTAGCTGAGCCCAGAATGAAATAGGAGCAAGAAATTGGACTTTATAGAATTTGGGGAATTATGCAACATTTTAAATTATTCCAAAATGTTCCCAGGAGCAACACCCCATTTTTCTAACATCAATAATCTTTCAGAGATGCAATGTGGTTACAAATCATCTTTGAAGAATCAAAATTGTAGGGGGCAGAGCCAAGATAGCGGAGTGAAAGCAATGACTTGCTTGAGCTCTCTCCCAAAGCCCTCCAAATACCTGTAAAAAATGGCTCTAAACAAATTCTAAAGCAGCAGAACCCATAAAAAGACAGAGTGAAACAAATTTCCAGCCCAAGATAATCTGGATGGTTGATTGGAAAGAAAGGTATATCACACTGAGCGGGGAGAGCAGCGCAGAGTGGTGTGGGCGTGCAGGCCCCAACAAACCTGGAGCAGACCTCAGAGGACTGAATCACCAGCAGCTGTGGTGGTTTCCAGACTTCTCAACCCATGAACACCAAAGACAACTTAGGAAGTCAGTGGGAAAAGTTTGTGACTGCGGTGAGAGAGGAGCTTGGTCCCAGCCACGAGTCCCGAGCACGGCCTGGGGCAGCGGCTGCCTCCTGAGCTTCCAGCCCACAGACTGAGGGGGAATCGAGTGGCTGATCAGAGGGGGATTGCAGGGATCTTTTTGCCAGTGCTGAGGCAGGAATCTCTTGCTTTGCTCATGCTTGGATCTGGGTCACAGTTTTTTTTTTTTTAATTATTATTTTTTTTTGTAATTTTTATTTATTTATTTTTGTTTTCAACATTTACTTCCACAAGATTTTGAGTTCTAAATTTTCACCCCATCTCACCCCTCCCCCCACCCCAAGATGGCATGCATTCTGAATACCCCTTCCCCTAGTCTGCCTTTCCTTCTATGTCTCCCCTCCTTCTCTTATCCCCTTCCCCTTCAATTTTCCTGTAGGGCAGGATGGATTTCTGTACCCCATTTCCTGTATTTCTTACTTCGCTGTTGCATGTGAAAACATTTTTTTAAAACATGTGTTTTTAAAACTTTGGGTTCCAAATTTTCTCCCTTCCTTCCTCACCATCCACTCTCATTGATAAGGCAAGCAACTAAATATAGGTTATATATGTGCAGTTATGCAAAACACTTCCATAATAGACATGCTGTGAAAAACTAACTCTGTTTCCCTTAATCCTATCCCACCCCCCCGTTTATTCTATTCTTTCTTTTGACCCTGTCCCTCCTCAGAAGTATTTGCTTCTGATTACCCCCTTTCCCAATCTGCCCTCCTCTCTATCATTCCACTACTCTCTTGTCCCCTTCCCCCCCTATTTTCCTGTAGGGTAAGACAGATTTCCACACCCAATTGAGTGTGTATATTATTCCCTCCTTAAGTCAAATCCTATGAGAATAAGATTCAGTCATTCCCTCCCACTTTCCCCCATTTCCCTTCCACTGTAAGAGCCTTTTCTTTTCTGTTTTTTTTTTTTTTGTGGGATAATTTACCCCATTCTACTTCTCCCTTTCTCCTTCTAGTATATTCCTCTCTCACCCCTTAAATTTATTCTCCAGATGTGACCCCTTCATTTTCAACTCACCCTGTGCCCTCTATCTATCTATATCTATATATATGTACATACAATTTTTTCTCCTCCAACTACCCTAATACTGACAAAGGTCTCATGAGTTACAAATATCATCTTTCTATGCAGGAATGCAAACAATTCAACCTTAATAAGTCTCTTATGATTTTCTCTTTCCTGTTTACCTCTTCATGTTCCACTTCAGTCTTGTATTTGAAAATCAAATTTTCTATTCAACTCTGGTCTTTTCATCAAGAATGCTTGAAAGTCCTCTATTTCACTGAATGACCATTTTTCCCCATGAAGGATTATACTCAGTTTTGCTGGGTAGGTGATTCTTGGTTGTAATCCTATCTCCTTTGCTCTCTGGAATATGATATTCTATGCCCTGCAGTCCCTTAATGTAGAAGCAGCTAAATCTTGTGTTATCCTGATTGTGTTTCCACAGTACTTGAATTGTTTCTTTCTGGCTGCTTGTAATATTTTCTCCTTGACCTGGGAACTCTGAAATTTGGCTACAATATTCCTAGGAGTTTTCCTTTGGGAATCTCTTTTAGGAGGAGATCAGTGAATTCTCTCAATTTCTATTTTGCCCTCTGGTTCTAAAATATCAGGACAGTTTTCCTTGATAATTTCTTGAAAGATGATTTCTAGGCTCTTTTTTTGATCATGGCTCTCAGATAGTCCAATAATTTTAAAATTCTCTCTCCTGGATCTGTTTTCCAGGTCAGTTGTTTTTCCATTGAGATATTTCACATTATTTTCTAATTTTTCATTCTTTTGGATTTGTTTTAAGGTGTCTTGATTTACCATAAAGTCACTAGCTTCCAATTGCTCTATTCTAATTTTTAAGGAAGTATTTTCTTCAGTAAGCTTTTGGACTTCCTTTTCCATTTGGCCAATTTTGCTTTTTAGGGCATTCTTCTCCTCATTGGCTTTTTGGACCTCTTTTGCCATTTGGGTTAGTCTATTTTTTAAGGTGTTATTTCCTTCAGTATTTTTTTGGGTCTCCCTTAGCAAGCTGTTGACTTGTTTTTCATGATTTTCTTGCATCATTCTCATTTCTCTTACCAGTTTTTCCTCTACTTCTCTTACTTGCTTCTCAAAATCCCTTTTGAGCTCTTCCAAGGCCTGGGACTGATTCATATTTTTCTTGGAGGCTTTGGATGTGGGAGCTTTGGCTTTGTTGTCTTCTTCTGGTCGTATGTTTTGATCTTCTTTGTCACCAAAGTAAGATAATATAGTCTGACTCTTTTTGTGCTGCTTACTCATGATCCCGGCCAATTACTTGAGTTTTAAACTCTTTGTTAAGGTAAAAGTCTGCTTCCAATGTGAAGAGTGTACTGTCCCAAGCTTCGGGGGTTTGTGCAGCTGTTTTCAGAGGTACTTCTGGGGACTTGTAAATTTTCAGTTCTTCCAAGGTGCTATGATAAGGGGCAAGGTGTTTCCTCTCCACCGGCACAACAAGCTCCACCAAAGCAGCGCTTCTCCTTGCCCCAGGACTGCCCCTCAGAACTGTGACCCAGGGGCAGAGCCAAGATAGCAGAGTGAAAGCAGTGACTGTCTTGAGCTCTCTCCCAAACCCCCGAAATACCTAAAAAATGGCTCCAAACAAATTCTAAAGCAGCAGAACCCACAAAAAGACAGAGTGAAACAAATTTCCAACCAAAGACAGACTGGATGGTTGATCGGAAAGGTATATCGCGTCGGGCAGGGAGAGAAGCACAGTGCAGCATGGGCGCGCAGGCCACAGCAACCCTGGAACAGGCCTCAGAGGATTGAATCGCAGGCAACCGTGGCAGCTTCCAGACTTCTCAACCCCTGAACACCAAAGTCAACTTAGAAGGTCGGTGGGAAAAGTCTGTGACTGCGGTGAGAGAGGAGCTGGATCTCAACCGCAAGTCTCGAGCACGGCCTAGAGCCACGGCTTTTTCCTGAGCTTCCAGCTCACAGACTGAGGGGGAATCAAGTGGCTGATCAGAGGGGGATTGCAAGGATATCTTTGCCAGGGATGAGGCAGGAATCTCTTGCTCTGCCCTTGCTTGGATCTGGGTCAGAGTTCTGAGGGGCGGTCTTGGGACAAGGAGGAGCTCTGGCGTGGTGGAGCTTGTTGTGAAGGTGGGGAGAAAACACCTCGCCCCTTACCTTATCATACCACCTTGGAAGAACAAAAATTTACAGGTCCCCAGAAGTACCTCTGAAAACAGCTGCACAAACCCCCGAAGCTTGGGACAGTACACTCTTCACATTGGAAGCAGACTTTTACCTTAACAAAGAGTTTAAAACTCAAGTAATTGGCCGGGATCATGAGTAAGCAGCACAAAAAGAGTCAGACTATATTATCTTACTTTGGTGACAAAGAAGATCAAAACATACGACCAGAAGAAGACAACAAAGCCAAAGCTCCCACATCCAAAGCCTCCAAGAAAAATATGAATCAGTCCCAGGCCTTGGAAGAGCTCAAAAGGGATTTTGAGAAGCAAGTAAGAGAAGTAGAGGAAAAACTGGTAAGAGAAATGAGAATGATGCAAGAAAATCATGAAAAACAAGTCAACAGCTTGCTAAGGGAGACCCAAAAAAATACTGAAGGAAATAACACCTTAAAAAATAGACTAACCCAAATGGCAAAAGAGGTCCAAAAAGCCAATGAGGAGAAGAATGCCCTAAAAAGCAAAATTGGCCAAATGGAAAAGGAAGTCCAAAAGCTTACTGAAGAAAATACTTCCTTAAAAATTAGAATAGAGCAATTGGAAGCTAGTGACTTTATGGTAAATCAAGACACCTTAAAACAAATCCAAAAGAATGAAAAATTAGAAAATAATGTGAAATATCTCAATGGAAAAACAACTGACCTGGAAAACAGATCCAGGAGAGAGAATTTTAAAATTATTGGACTATCTGAGAGCCATGATCAAAAAAAGAGCCTAGAAATCATCTTTCAAGAAATTATCAAGGAAAACTGTCCTGATATTTTAGAACCAGAGGGCAAAATAGAAATTGAGAGAATTCACTGATCTCCTCCTAAAAGAGATTCCCAAAGGAAAACTCCTAGGAATATTGTAGCCAAATTCCAGAATTCCCAGGTCAAGGAGAAAATATTACAAGCAGCCAGAAAGAAACAATTCAAGTACTGTGGAAACACAATCAGGATAACACAAGATTTAGCTGCTTCTACATTAAGGGACTGCAGGGCATAGAATATCATATTCCAGAGAGCAAAGGAGATAGGATTACAACCAAGAATCACCTACCCAGCAAAACTGAGTATAATCCTTCATGGGGAAAAATGGTCATTCAGTGAAATAGAGGACTTTCAAGCATTCTTGATGAAAAGACTAGAGCTAAATAGAAAATTTGACTTTCAAATACAAGACTCAAGTGGAACATGGAAGAGGTAAACAGGAAAGAGAAATCATAAGAGACTTATTAAGGTTGAACTGTTTACATTCCTGCATGGAAAGATGATATTTGTAACTCATGAGACCTTTGTCAGTATTAGGGTAGTTGGAGGGAAAAAATTATATGTATGTATGTGTATATATATGTATATATACATATAGATAGATAGATAGATAGATAGATAGATAGATAGATAGAGGGTACAGGGTGAGTTGAAAATGAAGGGGTCATATCTGGAGAATAAAATTAAAGGGTAAGAGAGGATTATGCTAGGAGAAGGAGAAAGGGAGAGTTAGAACAGGGTAAATCATCTCACAGAAACAAACAAACAAACAAACAAACCAGAAAAGAAAAGGCTCTTACAGTGGAAGGGAAATGGGGGAAGGTGAGAGGGAATGACTGAATCTGATTCTCATAGGATTTGACTTAAGGAGGGAATAATATACACACTCAATTGGGTGTGGAAATCTGTCTTACCCTACAGGAAAATAGGGGGGGAAGGGGACAAGAGAGTAGGGGGAATGATATAGAGGAAGGCAGATTGGGAAAGGGGGTAATCAGAAGCAAATACTTCTGAGGAGGGACAGGGCCAAAAGAAAGAATAGAATAAATGGGGGGGTAGGATAGTATTAAGGGAAATAGAGTTAGTTTTTCACAGCATGTTTACTATGGAAGTGTTTTGCATAACTGCACATGTATAACTTATATTGAGTTGCTTGCCTTTTCAATGAGGGTGAGTGGGGAGGGAGGAAGGGAGAAAATTTGGAACCCAAAGTTTAAAAATACATGTTTAAAAAAAATGTTTTCACATGCAACTGGGAAATAAGAAATACAGGAAATGGGGTATAAAAAAAAATAAAAATTTTAGATGTCCCTTCAAGGGACAATGTTGAGATGAATTGTAGTATATAAAGATTGCAGCATATTATCGATTTTGACTTGCAAATAAAAAATAACCTAAAACACATCATTCAAGAATTTTATAACCTGAACAGGAAGTAAGCTAGTTACTTAGAAGTAATATTACTGGAATAGGGAAATCAAAGGGCAAAGATGAATTCAAAACTACCCTGGGATACCTACCATGTGGTTAGAAGAGACTAGACTAAATTTGTTTCTCATCCTTGTCTATCTGTGAGACCAGTTGGATTTTGTAGTAATGATGCAGTGATAGTATTGGGTTGTTTTAGTTGCTGATAAGAATTGACCTTGGACTAGTTAGTACGTAAATTTTGATCTGAGAGTGTTGTGAGACCCCATCTACCTATGTTCAGCAATAAAGGGGACAACAAGTGAAAATGAAGTACTCTCATAACTAGACAACTTCCCTCAGGTTGGCATCAATCCATTATTAATCAATACTTTAGGTACAACCTGGTTGTTCAATGAGATATAAATCAATTCACCTAAATGTAATATCATAACTCCAGTAATGTTCCCTGCTTATCCCAAAATTGTATTTCCAAGATGAAAAACTGTCTTATTGCCTTATTGAAGTCAACACACTACACACATGTATGTATAAATGCATATTTGTGTGCATTTGTGAGTATGTGTATGTGTGTGTGTGTGCCCATGTGTATGTATGATTTCTCTGATATATTGGTCTGTTAACCCTTTGGAAGAAAAATGGAAAATCAGTCTAATTTATCCTGACATTCTAAGTGAATTCATGATAGATCCTATTTTTCCTTTTCTTTTCTAAATACTCATAGATTATTTGTTTAATAACCCATTCCAGAATTTTACCAGAATCTTAAAGGTGTCAGTCAATTGATCAACCAACAAACATTTATTAAATAAATACTATGTTCCAGGCACTGTGGTAGGGTGCTCGGAATACAATGAATGAAAGTACAATGAATGGAAAGAAAAATCCCTATTCAAGCTAATCCCTACTCCAGCTACTCAAGACAACTACATATAGAAATATATGCAAAATACATATAAATAGAGCAAATACAGAGAGGTGAAATGCAAGGTTTTTAAGGAGGGAATGGACTAGCATTTGGGGGAATTCAGGAAAGACTTCCTATAGAAGGTGGTGCTTGAGCCCTGAAGTTGGTACTTGAAAGAATAGAAATATTCTCTGAGATGAACATGAGGAGAGAAGTGAGGAGAGATTCCAAACGTGGGGAATGGCAAGTGCAAAGGCATTGAGATGAGAAATAGAGTGTCATGTGTGAGGAATAGTTGAAGGCTAGCGTGGCTAGATCACAAAGTGCGGAGAGGGGACTAATGTTCAACAAAACTGGAAAGTTAGGAAGGTTGGGAAGTTATTCCAGGTTACAAAAAGTTTATATTTTATCCTAGAGTTGATTGAATGGAGAATGAGATGGTCAGGTCTGTGATTAAGGTAAATCACTTGGGCAGAGGATAGACTGGAATAGATAAAGACTAAATAGGGAGGCCAATTAGTAGATTGCTGCAGTATCTATGTGAGAGGTGATAATAAGGGTCTGAAATGAACTCTGGGAGTAGGGTGAAGGGGTCAGATGCAAGAATGTAGTGGAGGTAGATTTGCCAAATGATTGACTATATAGGGTAAAGGACAGTGAGGAGTTGAGGATATAATGTTGGGGTTACAAACCTGGAAGGCTGGAAGATGGTAGTGCCTTTGACAGAAATAGAGAAGTTTGGAAGAAGAAAGGATTTGGGAGGAAGAGATATCACTTTTGGATATGTTGAGTTTGAAATGTTTTGGGGTTGGTCAGTTTGAAATGTCAAATAAGCAATATGGACCTGAAGTTCAGGTGAGAGGCTAGATATAAAGAATCAGAAGTCAATTGCATAGAGACTATAGCTAAACCCATGGGAGCTGATGATGTTGCCAAGAGAGACTGTAGAGGGAGAAGATAATAGAGCCTAAGAAAGAGCCTCAGAGTAGACCCACAATTAGGCAGTAGGATACAGATGATGGGGGAAGTACGTGCAGTGTCCATGGAGGACTAGCACCTCTGCTATGAGGGCTTACTGAGTCCTTTTCAGGGCTGCTCATCAACTTTTGGGGTCTACTTTTCATCCAGCTCTCACCTGAGGCTCCAAGAAGCTGTAGCATGCACAGTGGCCACATCCCTATAAAACTATCTCAGCAGATGGGCTAAACCAGGATGAGGGTAACCAACAGGCCTCAAACCCATCAGTGAGTTAGGGGATTATTAACTCTAAGTGTGTGAAGACTTTCCAACAGCCATGAAGGTGGCTGAAGCAGGCATTGTGTAATGCTTAGAGCTTAGGCAGCCATCAAAGATGCCAAGGTCATCAACTTGATCCTGGGCCATCGCCAGTTGTCCTGACTTTTGTCTTGCCACTGGACTTTGATGCCTCTGGAAGAGAGGGGGTGAGGCTGATGAATTTGTGTGACTCTATCTCACTTAAATCCAGTTCATGTGCTACTCAAGATATCACCCTGAGCTGTCATTGGTCCTCTTTGAAAATGAAGGACAGCAAGAAGAGATGATAGGCCACCAAAGGAGTTTAAGGAATGGTCAGACAAGTAGGAAAAGACTCAGAAGAGGGTAATGTCACAAAAATCCTGAAAGGAGAAATAATGTAGGAGGAAAGAGTGTCAACAGGGTCGTATGCAGCAGAGAAGTCAAGAAGGTCGAGGACTGAGAAAATAGCATCAGATTTGGCAATTAAGACATCACTGGTAACTTTGGAGAGAGTATTTTCAATTGAATGATAAAGTTTGAAGCCACAAGGAGTTGGTCAGAGGTGAGGAAGTGAAGGCAGCAAGGGTAGATAACATTTTCAAGGAGTTTGGCTGAGAAAGGAGGAGAGATATAAAATGATAGCCTGAGGGGATAGAGGTCTAATGGAGATTTTTTAAGGACTAGGGTGACTTGAGTATCTTTGTGGTAGTGACTTTGTTAGCAGTTGGGTGAAAGATCTAGAAATGTTAATCACTTACTCAAATAATTGAATCTTGGCTTTGTAGGATTCCATCTTAAACATATTAGTAAAATTGTTGATGTGTGGCTGCCATGACTATAAAGTACTTTCTCTATGAAGAGTGCAGGAACGCCATCTTTGCCCTTCAAAATTGCTGGAGTCCTGGTCTGAGGTCATGTAGACAATAAGGAGAGCTGGAACAAAGTCCACATTTTTTTTTTTTAAATAAAGGCATTAAAAGCAAAATGTGGTGAGGCTAACACATGAAAGTGACAGACAGGGTTAATAACAGATCATGGAAACCCACAAGGCATCCGGATATGATGACTAAGCAGCAATCTGGTAAACGGTGGGGGAGCTGACATCAGTTGATAGAGATGAGAAAACAACCCAGTTTCTGACTTTAGCCTTGTTGACGGAAGGCATGGCATCTACCACAGGGTTATGTTGCTTATTTCTAGTAAGATTCTAGATCCCATTATTCATTCATTAATTCATTTATTCATCAAACATTTATTGAGCACCTACTATGTGTAAGAAGGGCATTGGCCTATTCATTGAGCAAGATAAAAATATGTATGGGGGGGGCAGCTAAGTGACACAGTGGATAGAGCACCTGCCCTGGAGTCAGGAGGACCTGAGTTCAAATCCGGCCTCGGACACCTAACGATCATTAGCTGTGTGACTCTGGGCAAGTCACTCAACCCCAGTTGCCTCACCAAAAAAATCAAAACCAAAAACAAACAAACAAACAAAAAACATGCATAAGGTACTGTTCTTGTCCTGAAGACCTTATTATCTAGTAGAGGACCTAGTAATCATCATCTTCATTACCTAGTATCTATCAGCTGTCAGTAAGATGCAGAAAATTAAGGGAAGGACAGAAGACAGTTTGTTCTGAGCTAAAAATCTGAGAACTAGTTTCATCTAACAATGTGCAATTGCTTTGATCTCAATGATAAACCATGAATCCAAAAGACTGATGATGAAACATACCCTTTACTTCCCGCCAGAGAGGTGATAAACTTAGAACATGGAAAGAGGAAGACATTTTGGGCATGGTCAACATAGGAATTTGTTTTGCTAGACTACATGCATGTTTATGATGAGGGGATTCTTCCTTCCCTTTCCTTCCCTTCCTTTCCATTCCCTTTCCTTCCCTTTCCTTCCTTTGCAGGGGATGAGGTGGGGAGGGGAGGGACAGTGGGAGCCACAGATTATAATTGCGTATAAATGTGTTAAAAATAAATGCATTTGATCTCATCATCTCTCATGGATTCAGCTAACATCTCTATGTAAATAGCTTCCATATATACGCATGTATATATAATGCATACATACATACTTATACATACATACGCACACATTCAGTCTCTTCTGAATTTTAGTCCTGGATCATCAGCTATCTGTTGGACATTAACAATATCCCACGGAATCTCATACTCAACACATTCAAAACAGAACTTACCAACCTTCCCCTAAAACACATACACTTCTTCCTAACTTCTCTCTTTTGGTTGAGGACGCCTCATCCTTCCAGTTCTTCAGTTTTGCAGCCTCAGACTCATCCTCGACTGCGCTCACTTTCCTTCACTCCACCTTTCTAATCTGTTACCACGTCTTACCTGTTCCATCTCTACAACATTTCTTTCTTCTTTCTCCTTCTATTCTTTTGTGTGGCCATTGTGCTGGTTCAGGCACTCATTACTTCTCACCTGAAATATTGAAACACCTACCTCCGGTCTTTCCGCTATCCAATCCATCTTCCAAATAACTGTCAAATTGATAGTCCTAAAGCAGAGATCTGATCAAATCATTCCCTTGCTCAAGAAACTCTGACAGCTCCTAAGTCTTAAATCTAGGATAAAATGCAGACTCCCCATTTTCCAATAAAATTTACTGTAATATAAATAAAGTATCCTGCAATTTTAAAAAAGGCCTTTAAGATCCTTTATAACTTGGCTCCAACCAGCCTTATTAGGATAGTTGCACACTACTCTTCATCACATACTCAATAGTCTAAGCACACCAGGCTGCTTACTGTTCCGTAAGTGTGACATTCCATCTTCCATCTCTGTCCCCCATGACTGGAATGTGGTCTCTCCTCACCTCTATCTCATAGAATCCCTCATTTCCTTCAAAGCTCAGGTTGAGTACCATTTCCTACAGGAAGCCCCTCTTGGTCTTCCTCCTGCTCCCCTCCTCCCTCCCAAGTTTCTAGCATCCTCTTCCTGGAATTTACTTTGCACAATTTTCTATGTACATTTTGTTTCTCCCAATGAAATAGAAGTTACTTTGGATCAGGACTGTTATATTTTTGTCTTTGTATTACTGGGACCTCACCCAAGTACTACATGGTACATGGTACATGGTAGACGATAAGACTCTAGCAATCGGGGATTTCAGAAAGGCTTTATATAGAAGGTGATATTTGAACTTCCTCTTGTGGGAAGAGAGAGAACAGCTGGGCCAATCGTCAACTCCAAGGACAATGTATTAGTGTGCTTTTCTTCCCATACACCCTACAGCTTTGCTAGTATCTCATTGTTGATTAGTAAATGCTTGTATAATAAAGAAGATCTTCCCAGGATCCTGGACATAAGTCTGATGTGCTGGGCTCTATATTACCAATTACCAACTCTACCCACTATAGAACATCCTTAGGAGAATCACCAGACTAAGGAAAAAGAAAAAAAAATACTCATGGAAAGACTGAATATTCACTGGCCCAATGCTCACTAATGTAGCACATTTTCTTAGTAAAAGCATGCAGGGACTCCCTTTGCTTTCCCCCACCCACAGGGAGCCAAGATAAATGCAGTAAATAGCACAGTGTGGAATTGTCCTGATTTTACCTCCTCCCTAATCTAGTTTTTAATAGATGACCTAACTTACAAAGATAGCAGGGAGGGAAGTCCTTTTTCTCAGAGTTAATCTTTTAATAGATAACACTCTAGAATTTCAGGGGTGGGAAACCTTTGGCCTTGAGGCTACACATGACTTTCTAGGTCCTCAAGTGCGGCCCTTTGACCCCTTTGATCCCTCAATAAAAGGATTTGTTTTGTGAAGCTTGGGTTCAGTCAAAAGACCTCACTTGAAGACCTAGAGGGCTATGTGTGGTCTCTGGACAGCAGATTCCTGCCGCTGCCCTAGGTCATTGGTTCCCAACCTTTCCCTCCATTGTAGCAATGTTGTCTGGGTGTGTTTTCTTGTAAGGAAAATTCTTGCCAGAGAGTGAATAGTTACAAGGGACTATGGTTCCCAAGCTTTTTGACTGAATCCTTTCCTGATTTCTCCAGCTGCAAGTGTCCTTCTCCATTAGTTGGTCAATGAGCATTAATTAAGTGCTTACTATATGCCAGGTACTGTACTAATCACTGGAGATACAAGGGCAAAACATAGTTGCTGCCCTCAAGGAGCTCATGGACTAACTAACCCAGGAGATAACACACAAGCAGCTATTTACAAACAAGCCAAATAGCAAATAAATTGTAGATAATCAATAGAAAGAAGACACTAGTAATAAAGGAAATCAGGAAAAGCTTCTGGAGAAGATGGAATTTTAGCTGGCACTTAAAGGAAGTCAGGAGGCAGAAATGAGGAGAGAGAATGTTCCAGACAGGGAGTAGCCAGTGAAAATGCTCAGAGTCTAGAGATGTTTTCTTCAAGGAATAGCCAGGAGGTCAGGGTCACTGGATCTCACAGTACAAAGGGGGTGTGGGTGAGGATAAG
The DNA here is from genome assembly GCF_900497805.2 of Vombatus ursinus. Taxonomy (NCBI): domain Eukaryota; kingdom Metazoa; phylum Chordata; class Mammalia; order Diprotodontia; family Vombatidae; genus Vombatus; species Vombatus ursinus. The sequence continues at coordinate 616,899 of NW_020944476.1, read as the reverse complement.
GAGGAAGGTGAAAGAAGACTGGAAAGGTGTGGACTTTGAATGCCAAATAGCATTTTATATTTGAACCTAGAGGTCATAGGAAGCTACTGGAGTTAACTGAGTGTGGGGTTGGCATGGTCAGACATGTGCTTTAGGAAAATCATTTTGACAGCTGGAAGAAAGATAGACTGGAGAGGAAGATATTCATGTCAGGCAGACTAACCATCAGGCTATTGCAATAGTCCAGATGTGAGTTGGTTTCCAGGAGGTACTGCACTTGACTGGTAGCAGTGTCGGGGCAACTAGGTGGTACAGTGGATAGAGCACTGGGTTTGGAGTCAGGAAGACTAGAGTTCAAATCCAACCTCAGACACTAGCTGTGTGACCCTGGGCAAGTCTCTTAACCCTGTTTGCCTCAGCTTCCTCATATGTAAAATGAGTTGGAGAAGGAAATGGCAAACCACTCCAGTATCTTTGCCAAGAAAACCCAAATGGGGTCACGAAGAGTTGGATACGACTGAAAAAGACTCAAAATAGAGAGGTAGTGGTGTCAGAGGAGACAAGGAGGAGTAGGTCAGAGGTGTTAAGAAGAGATTTACAGGTCTTGACAACAGATACTGTTGGGGAGAAAGAGAATAAGGAATTAAGGATGAGATCAGGGTTTCAAGACTGAGTGAATGGCAGGATGATGGTGCCTTCTACAGCAACAGGTAAAATTGGAAGGAGGGGAGGGTTTACTGTTGCCTTGTATTAATTTTGTATATAGTTATTTCTGCATGTCTTGTCTCCTTTCATAGAATGTAAGCTTCTTGAGGCCAGGAACTGCTTCATTTTCATTTTTGTATTTCTAGTTCCTAGCACAGTTCTTGGAGCTCAACAAGTGCAAAATAAATGCTTATTGATTAATTAACTGCTTTATTGAGTGGGAATCTTGAATGGGAAGCTGAATCCCCAGTTGTGCCACTTACTCCACTGTAACACCTTGAACAAGACATTCAACATCTCTAGGCCTTAGTTTCCTCATCTCTAAAATGGGGGGGTTGAATTAGTCAACCTCTAAGGCCCCTCCTAGTTCTAGATATGTGATCCTACAAACCCTTAATGTCAAAATTTCTTAGATCCTCCCATTAATTTATTGTAATTATAGTTAATTACATTATTAATAGTTGTAATATTAGTATTTGTTGACTGAGAAAATATACACTGACAAAAAAGGTACAATGAATTCAGCATTTTTTAAATTAACTTTTAAATTTAACTTTTAAATTAACTTTTGAAGTCTAAGGAACATTTGAATGTGACCTTGGGCAAGTCACACAACTTTTCTGAGCCTCGGTTTCTTCATCTGTAAAATGTCGGTGTTGGATTATTCAATAAACATCTATCCAGAACCTATTGAAGGCGAAGTACTCTTGAATACCTACCTGAAGGAAGTGATACTAATGCTGGTTGAAGTTTATCTTTGATTTATCAGATAAGTCCTAGGCCATTGCCTATGGCTTCACAGAGAAGCTGAGTGATTTGTCTAGGGTCACACAGCTAGTAACTATCGAAGGCATATTCCACCTGATTCCAAGTCCTAGGCTTCAATTCGACATTCCTTCTTAGGTGCTAGAAATGTTGTTGTTTCAGTCATATCTGACTCTTGTGACCCCTTTTGGGATTTTCTTGGCAAAGATCCTGGAGTGGTTTGCCATTTCCTGCTCCAGCTCATTTTATGGATGAAAAAAACTGAAACAAACAAGGTTAAGGGTCAGATTTGAACTTGTGAAGCTGAGTCTTCCTGATTCCAAGCCCAGTGCTTTATACACTGTACTACCTAGCTGTCCCCAATATAAATACAGGGATATAAATAGAGAAACTAAAAGTCCCTGACCTCTAGCAATTTTTATTCTCTCTAGGGGTGGGATTCAATATGTTCATTGATAAATAAATACAATTGATCAGGGAGCAAACAATAACAACTGAGGGGATCAGGGAAGATTTCATAGATGAGATAATGCCAAAGTTTAGCCTCCAAGGAAGAAAAGGACTTTTATTGGGACTATGGAAAAAATGCTAGATATGGAGTGAAAAGCTGTAGGTCTAAATCCCAGTTCCTCACTTACTACCTGTATGACTTGGGGCAAGACATTTAATCTTTCTGGGCCTCAGTTTCCTTATCAGTTAATCAAGAGGATTAGACTTGAACTCTAAGGACTTCTCCAATTCCTGGTCTGGGATCCTATGACTTTCACCCCCTGTTAAACATCTTGCCTGAATCTTCCATCATTTCTCGGACTCACCCTGTCCAAAACAGAACTCCCTATTCCTCCATTCCTCCTAACATTGCTCTTTTTATTAAAGGCACCACTGTCCTCCCAATTATCCATGTTCTTAACTTCAGAGCCATATATTCTTTTTTTCTCATTAAATTTTCTTTTTAATTTGTGGAATAAAACAAGCATTTCTGTAACATAATACAATAAAAAAGATTGCACATGCAACAGCAAATCTACTATGCACAACTTGCTATTCCTTTCAAATATATAACAAATTTGTCATGTAAATTTCTTTTTTTCTTGCTTCCCTCCCTGCCTTAGAGATGGCTACCATTCGACACACATATATATAAATATATAATAATATATAATTATATATGATGAATATATATGTAAATTATTCTATACATACTTCTGTTTATCAGTTCTTTCTCTGGATGTAGATGGCATCTTTCTTCATATGTCCTCTATAGTTAATTTGGGTATTTATAATAGTCAAAATAATTTCTTCCTTCAAAGTCGTTTTTAAAACAATATTGCTGTTACTGTTTACAATATTCTCTTGGTTCTGCTCATTTCACTCTTCATTATTTCATGCAAGTGTTTCCATGTTTTTCTAAAATCACTGAACTCGTCATTTATTATCGCACAGTACTATTCATTCCATCACAGTCATATATTCTTAATCTTAAATGAAGAGATGGGGTATGGGCAGTTAGGGCAAAACTATAGAAGGCCTATCAGGCTATCCAGGGTTGGGTAGAGATTAGCCATGTGACCTCGAGAAAGTCCCTTAGCCTCTTTGTGTCTCATTTTCCTCATTAATGGTGTAAAATGATGAGGTTGTATGCTGAAGCCACCTTGTACCAGCTCTCCAGAGTTGATTGTTAAATTTTTGGTGTGAGCTTTTCACCTTGGAAATCAACAAATTATTTAAATCAAGGTTTGAGTGATTGTTTGGTTGGCTATCTGGACTTAAAAAAGTGATGGAGAAAACGTTAATAAAGATTAAATTTAAGAATGTATTATGAGTACATCTTCTCCTCTCTGTAGCTTTCCTCTTCCAGCTAATCGTTTGGACTCTAAGGTTCCTTAGAGCTAGCTCTATTTCTGCATTCCTTCTATCCTATGATCAATCTCCTTTTTCTTTTTGCCTCAGAAGTTGTTTGGTTTCCTTTTTACTTTAGTATGCTCAGGGCTGATGTCCGGGAGAGAAATTTGGGCAAATCATGTAGATTTAGGAGTTATCTTCAGGGGCAGCTAGGTGTTACAGTGGATAGAGTGCCAGACCTAGAGTCAGGAAGGCTCATTTTCTTGAGTTCAAATCTGGCCTCAGGCACTTACTAGCTGTGTGACCCTGGGCAAGTCACTTGACCCTGTTTGCCTCAGTTTCCTCATCTGCAAAATGAGCCGGAGAAGGAAATGGCAAACCACTCTAGTATCTCTGCCAAAAAATCCAAAAGGAGTCATGAAGAATTGGACACAACTGAGCAACAACTGCTACAACTACAACCACAGCCAAGGAGTTATCTTCATAGACGTGATAACTGAACCCATGGGAGCTGATGGCGTCACTACGGGAGATAACATAGAATGAGAAGTGAATCTAGGGGAGCACATTAGAATTCGAAAGTAATAAACACTCTTTGTGGGGCAGGTGATCTCTATGGCCCCTTCTAGCTATAAATCCTGTGATCCCTAGGTTGGTGATTGGTGTTAACAGTGTTTTAAGTCAATCACTCAATTTTTGGATTGAGTTGTCCTTGATGTTAGGAACTGCTGCCACCTAGTGGCAAATTTTGAGCATAGGCTCAACGTGAATTAGCTTTGCCTAGCGTGGTATATCATCGCCTAATAAATAAGGGTCATCTTCAGTCATCCTGGTCTATATCTTGCCGTTGGACTCAGATGGCTCTGGAGGAGAAAGTGATGTTGACTTTGCACGGCCCTTCCTCGCTTAAATCCAATTCACTTGCATGTCATGGCATCACCTCCCTGATGTCATGGTCCTGTTCAAGAATGAAGGACAAACGACAGTCTAATAAATGATGGAAACTAATGCTAAATCAAAAGCATTTTGACTTTATGGATCAACAATGAATCAAGTCTTTCTTGCACAACTACTATAATTTAATGAATGGAAAATGGAGTTTTATTAATATATTAATGTTAATTTATTAATATATCAATAGGCAAGTGAGTGAAAAAATAAGTTAAAAATCTGATGCAAGGCTATCAAAGCAAATAAAAGTAGAGGGCCAGGATAAATACATTGGTGATGTTTGTTAGCATAGGTGCGCATAGACTACTGGCTTTGCCTCTGAGGAGATATCTTAGCTGATGATACTGCCACTGCACTGATGCTATGCTCAGTTGTTATAGAATCTGGCAATGTACGAGGTTCCCGACTGTCCAGTTCTGATCAACTCTACCAGAATTCTTTTAAAAAAAGAATTATTTTAGTCAGGAATGGTGGTGGATAACAATAATCCCTGCTATGGGGAGACTGAGGCTTGTAGGCTTCTTGAGCTCAAGAGCTCTGAGATGCAGAAGGCTAAGCCAATTGAGTGTCCACACTGTTTGACATTAGTCTAGTGAGCCCCTCAGGCACTGGTAAGGGAGGGAGAGGAACTGGGCTGGCTAAGAAGGGGTAATTCTATCCAGGTGGGGAAATGGAGCAGTTCAATGCTCCTGTGCCAGCCAGAATAGGACTGGGCCCATAGCTAGCCTCTGTCCATCCAGCTTGGGTGAGATAAGAAGACTCAAGACTTTCTCTCACACACATGCACACACACAACCCTTTTATTTTATTTTTTCAATTTACAAGCATTATTTTATTTCCTTCCCCTACCACCCCCCCTCCCCACACACAATGGGACAAAAAGAAAATCTTGTAACAAATATATATAGTTGAAACAAATTCCTGCATTGATTATATCCAAAATGTATGTCTCATTTTGTATTTGGGGTCCATCATCTTTATTTCAGGAGGTGGGTAGCATTCTTCATTATTGGTCCTCTGATAATGTGGTTGATCACTTAATTGATTAGAGTTCAAAGTATTTCATAGTTTTTCCTTTTTATAATTTATTGTGTAAATTGTTCTCCTGGCTCTGCTCCCTCCACGCTACATCAGTTCGTACAAGTCTTCCCAGGTTTCTCTGAATCCATTCCTTTAATCTCCACTATTGCTTCTGGATGGGATGTATCGGTTGACTCCCCTGGAGTTCCATTCACCATTCCTATAAAATTCTAAACCAAAGTGTCACTCTCTGGCCACCACTTTTATTGTTGTTTCCTCTGGCAGAATGGAGCGGCTAGCTTTGCTTTTGTATTTGTATCCCCAGTGCTAGGCACAATGTAAGTACTTAATAAGTACTTTTTTCATTCATTTATTCATGGTCATACTTTAGATCTCACCATGACAGAAGTGGGTGCGTAGAGCCCTAGACAAGGAGTCTAGAAGACCTGGGTTCAAAACCTCTCTCAGACACTAGCTGAGTGACCCTCAGGACAAATCATTTAATCTCTTACCCTCAGTTTCCTTGTCTAAAATCGGGATAACAATAACACCTACTTCATAAGGATGTTGTGAGGATCAAATGAGATAATACATGTAAAGTGCTTTGCAAACCTCAAAGTGCTATATTAATGTTAGCTATTATTATCATCCATAACTGTGCCACCTCTATGATTTCTTTTCTTTTCTTTTCTTTTTTTATTCTGAACTTAAACTCCCCCCAAAGAGTATTTCCACATAGAAAGCAGAATGCAAAAAGAAACATGAAATTGTGAATCTCTATTTCATTGCTTTAAAAAAGTATATACTTCCATGTTACTTTTAAAGCTATCCTGCTTGTCTGTTCTTTTAAACTTCTTTCCCTTCTCTTCTGTGCATTAAAAAAATGTTTCACTGACCGTCACTACTGCTAACTCCCCCCTCCAATTAAAAAGCAATGAAAAGAAGAAAAACTCACTTATAACAAATAAGCATAGTGGAGAAAAATTAATCTATACAGTAGGCACGTCCACAAATGTATGTCTCTTTCTTCACCTTGAGCCCATCACCTCTTTGTCAATAGGTGGATAACATGTTTCATTGTATATCTTCTGGAGTCATGGTTGGTCATTGCATTGATCAGAGTTCTTAAATATTTCAAAGATTTAAAAAAAATAATGCTTTTGTCCTTGTATAATTTGCTCACTTCACTATGCCTTCAAGATTCTCTGGCTCAAGTCTCTTTTGTTATTTCTCAAAGTACAATAATAGTCCATTACTTTCATACATCACAATTTGTTCATCCGTTCCCCAATTGACGGACATCTCTTTGGGTTATTTTTCCCCACTAGGCAATGGGGTTAAGTGACTTGCCCAGGTCACACAACTAGTGAGTGTTTTGTGTCTGAGGTTGGATTTGAACTCAGGTCCTCCTGAATCCAGGGCTGGTGCTCTATCCACTGCGCCACCTAGCTGCCCCATGGTTTTTAGTTTTTACACTTGTATTTTCTCCTTTTAACTCTCCTTCTAGGATCAGGAAATTAGTTTTGCTTCTGTAAGCTTATATTCAAGCTTTGAGTCTTGAATTACACTTAATGCTATTCCCTCCCATATTACCCTTCCTCTTAGCCCCCTCTACTGTCCCTGCCTGTTTCCTTATTGAATTTGATATATTTCTATACAAATCTAATTGAGTTTTCAAACTTCTTTTGTTCATTTCAGGAAAGAGTGAGCTTCATCTGATGCCTGCACTTCCTAATCCATCTTTAACATCACAGCCTTTCTTATAATATCATGCCCTTCCCAAGTCTTCTCTTCTCCATTATGGATACTACCCAGGTGTTATAGAAATTCTGAGTAACATTTATGAGATTCTAGATTGAGATCCTTAGAGACCATCAAGACCAAACCCTTTAATTTAATAGATGAGGAAACTGAGGCCATGGAGCTAAGTGAATGTCTGAGGCAGAATTTGAACCTAGGTCTTCCTGAATTCAAGTTCAGTGCTCTATCTACTGTGTTTCTAATCACTCCCCCACAACCAAAGCACCCTTCATTCCAGTGCCAACTAGTCCATGCTCCTTTCTTTTTCCACAACCTAATAAAGATAGTGATTTTTTTCCTCTTGGAGCCGTTCAGTCATTTCAGAGGCTTTGGATTGGACTGGGTACAGGGCATAGACTAGAATAGACAGGATATCCAGGCAAAACAGTATGCATATAGAATGAGCCAGTGAGCTCTTTAGTTCAAAGAAACATTTGATGTCCAATTTAAAGAATGGACTTCTTCTCCCTCAACCCTTTCAACCAAACCTCTCAATTTTTTGACCAACTTCTGCCCCTTGCCACCCTTACTCCTTCCTTTTCTTGTGTTCCTACCATTACTCAGTTGTGGTAACTACCATCACTTGTTCACTTCTATTTTCTGAAGCTCAATAAAATAAATTTATATTTTAAAAAGTTGTCATTGTAAAGAAACATCTTCAAATGTTCCTTGTGTCTGGGATGCAACCCTTCTTAACTCCAATGCTAAATCCAGATGGATTTTCATTTGCATTAGTGTGAAGGAATAGCCATCATCATCATCATCATTTACATCATCATCATCATACTAGCATTTATATAGCACTTACGATGCCAGACATGATGCTAAGCAATTTACAATTATTTTCTCATTTGATCCTCTCAACAACCCTGGGATAGGTGCTATTACTACCCCCATTTTATAGATGAGGAAACTGAGACAAGCAGAGGTTAAGTGAGGTCATATAACTACTAATTGTCTGAATCTGTATTTGAACTCCAGTCTTCCTGACTCCAGTTTTAGCGCTCTATCCACTGTACCATTTAGCCGCCTTATTGTTAATGAAACCTAGTTATTAGAACATAATGTATTCTCATATTGAGATCACACTGCCACTGGTATAATTAGAGTGTATTTAAGACACTGTGCTAGGCATTGGAAATGCAAAGATTACCACATGAAAATTATCCCCAACCTTTAGATAACTTACATTTTATTGAGGGAGGTGAGGCTGAAAGGTACAACATATAAGTAGATACAAGGCAATCTGACGAATGATAGTTTGGGAAAGGATTCCTCTAGGAGAAGGTGTTTGAGTTAAGTCACAAAGGACTATAGAGACACTAAGAGGAGGAGGTGAGAAGTAAGGGCATTCTAGATGCTAGAGACAACCTGGATCAAGGCAGTCTTTCCTTCCTGAACTCCTCTTCTTTAGGAAAAGCCTTTCTGAATTGTTAAAATACAACTGTATCTAATGTTGGTTTGGAACAGGGTTCTGGACTATGTCCTGCTTGAAGGCTTTCTGTAGATTTTGGAAATCAAGCAATTATTGTTCCTAGGAATTTCTGCCTCCTTCATGCTGGCAACAGAAGAAGTTTAAAAAAAATTATTTAGTATTTTATTTTTTCCCAGTTACATGTGAGAACAATTTTTAACATTTATTTTTAAAACTTTGAGTTCCAAATTCTCTCCCTTCCTTCCTCCCCACTCCCCCTCATTGAGAAGGCAAACAGTTTGATATAGGTTATACATGTGTAGTCATGCAAAACATATCCTTAATAGCCATGTTGTGAAAGAAAACATAGACAAAAAAAAAACTCAAGAAAAATAAAGAAAGTAAAAAAAGATATTTTTCAATCTGTATTCAAACACTATCAGTTCTTTCTCTGGGGGCGGATAGCATTTTCATCATAAGTCCTTCAGAGTCATTTTGGATTGTTGTATTGCTGAGAATAACTAAGTCAGTCACAGCTGGTGGGAGGGGTGAGGGTCTGGGACAGAAAACATAGTAAAAGCCCTTAAGACTCTTTCTTTTTTGAAGAAACAAAAGGCATTGTTGATAAACATGCAAATATTTCTGCACACAGGGGCAAACCATGGGAAAGACAATCAGTCTGAAGACAACTATACAAGGGTTCCAGCTGGAAAGAATAGCTTGTCCAGAAACCTTCTGGGACAGCCCAGTATTTTCTTTCCATACATCCTCATCTTTGCCAATTGTGATTTCAGACCTGTTGGTCAGTTCCTAGAGTCATGGATGCAGAGCTGGAAAGGGCCTCAGAGACCATTGAGCCCAATCCCTTCATTTTACAGATTAGGAAACTGAGGCTCAAGGAGGTTAAGTGATTTGCCCAAGATCTCACAGGTAGTAGGGGGTCAGTTTGAACTTCAATCCTCTGTTTTCTGAATCAGGCCTTTTTTTTTCTTTCTCTACTACAGTTCTAGATTATTCTGGAAAAGTAGGCCAGGGGAAATTCCCATTAGGCCAACTTTTGTGGAAGTGAAGACCGTTGCCATTGTCTTCTATTTGTCAAAACATACAGAAGCCCTCAGGTAAATTTTCAGCATCTCTGTGGAAATAATGTGATACCTACTATGGGACCCACTCTTGGTAACTTTGGGGCCTCTTTGTGTGCGTGTGTGTGTGTGTGTGTGTGTGTGTGTGTGTGTGTGGTTTGTCCTTCGTTCTTGAAGAGGACCATGACATCAGGCAGTGACTTGGCCAAGTGACTTGGATTTAAGTGAGGGAGGACTGTGCAAAGTCTCCAGCCTCACTTTCTCCTCTGGAGCCATCTGGGTCTAGTGGCCAGATATGGATCAGGACAACTGGAGATGGCCCTGAATGCAGTGGGTTTGTAAAATCTGGAGTGAGGAGAAGGATCAGAGATTTTTAAAACAGTAACATAAAAACAACCCTTTACATAGTTTCCCATGCTTCTTTCTGTTTCTTGAGATTTTTGAAGAGAGACTCCTTCGAGTCACCAAAATCAGGAGATAATCTTGAAAGCATAGATTGAGCCCTGGGAGGAACATTAGAGCCCATCCGGGTAAGACTTTTCATTTCATAGATGGTGAAAATGAGGCTAAGAGATTAGAAGTGATTTGTCTGGGGTCACAAAGCTACTCAGAGACAGAAGTGGAATCTGAATCCAAATCTTCCTGACTCCAAGCCTAGTATACTATCCATGACACCACAATGCCTCCGTCGTATTTACGTAGCTGAGAACTTAGAGATTATAGAGCTCTTATTTTATAGATGAGGTAACTGAAGCCCAGAGATGTTAAATAACTTTTTTCTAAGGTCACACAGGTAATACATAGTAGAGCTAGGATTGGACCCAGGTGTCCACTGCTTTCTCCTCTCTTAGTTTGAACATTGGTAACTTAGTCTAAGTTTTGTAGCGTATCAGAACATTAGCTATTTGATTTGGCTTTTTAAAACTCTTCCCTACTTGCCTCAACCTATCTTTCCAGTCTCATTCTATAATACTTTCTTTCCCACCTTCTATGGTCCCGCCAAACTTATCTTTTCTCTTTTCTCACATGACCCTCTACCTCCCAATTCCACAACTTTGCACTTGCTTTCTAGTATGTCTGGAATGCAACCCCTCCTCACCTCCAGTTGATAGAATCCTTCACTTTCTTCCAGATTCCACTCCAAGAGCACATTCTACAAAAAGTCTTTCCTGATTCACCACTCCCCCCTGCCCAAACTCCAGACTTCTAGTGCTCTCCCTCCTAAACAACATTGTATTTAATTTCCTCGGATTTATGTTGTGTTTTTTTTGTAAATACTTACATGTCATTGTTCAGTCGTTTCAGTCTTATCTGACTCTTTGTGACCTCATTTGGAGTCTCCTTCTCCAGCTAATTTTACAGATGAAGAAACTGAGGCAAACAGAGTTAAGTGATTTGCCCAGGATCATACTGCTAGTAAGTGACTGAGGCCGGATTTGAACCCAGGTGTTTCTGGCTCCATGTTTGGCTATCCAAATACTTATATATGGACATGTACATCCTTGATCTATAAGCTCTGGGAGGGCCAGGATTGATTCATTTTTGTCATTGTATCCTTTGGGCCTAGTACAATTCCCATCATGTAGAAAGACTTAAGATATGCTCTCTTTTTTTTTTTAATCTAGTCTAAGATTTTTTAACCTTTTTTTGTGTCATAGAACCCTTTGGCAGTCTAGTAAAGCCTATGAACCACTTCTTAGAAAGTTTTTAATGTGTAAAATAAAATACATAGGATTATAATGGAAGACAAAAATACTGACATTCAGTTATCACAATACAGAGTTTTAAAAAAATCCCTACAAGTTCACTGAGTTTAGTTAAGAATCTCTGATTCTAGCTCCTTCCAGGAAAATATTCTTTGAGTGTCTGGGAATATGAAGATCACTGGTCCCTCTTTGTCGGTTACTCTCACTTGACTAAGATCTTGGGGCTGAGGGTGGGTGGAGGATGCTACAGAAGCTGATAGCAGGAATCAGTGTTGTCATGCTGCCTTTTACTGGCAAAAGAGTGAAATGATCTTAGAGATGTTCACAGGATAGAGTATGGTGTCAGGAGAGAGCCTGGCAGCAGCAAAACCACATTCTCCCCAGAGCTGCCTAACCTACATTCCTGAGGAAGAACTGTGGTGTGATGAGTAAAACCAGGCCTGGGGTGGCATGCCCTCATTCCTTTCTGACTCAGCCAGCCCCTTTCACAGTGGCCTTGTGGGAGAATCAAGGGACACTTGAACTCTGATTTCAGGATCATGTAAAATTACTACGTTACCTAATTTTTCGCTAGCATCTTCCTTCTGATGTTGCTGAGTAAGAGCAGGGTGGCAGTGGCTAAGTTCTAGTTTTAATAAAACTAGATTGGCATCCTCATTGTTTCCATATTCTTAAAGGGCCAGGTCCTGAAAGATCTCTGTGAAGTGGAGGGTGAGAAAAAGGGTAGCTTTTGTTTCTTGACTGCCTATGTTTGCCTATGAGCTATTGTCGTGAGAATAATAATAACAGTAATAATGTTGTACTTACATAGTGAATTAAGGGTACAGTGTTCTTCGTGTACATTATACCATTTGAGAGGTAGGATAGAGGAATGGAAAGAACAACAGAACTGGGGTAGAAAACTGGGATTTAAGTCTTGTCTCTGCCACTTATCAGTTCTGCAGCCTCGGGCAAAGCAACTTTGCCTGTCTTAATTTCCTAATCTGCTCTTCTCCAGCTCAGACCCTTTGTTCCTAGTTTAAGTAGAATGAGTTTTCTAATCCCTCTTCTGAGTGATTACCCTCTAAATTCTTGAAGACACTATAATCTAATCTTTCAACTAATTCCCCAATCTCTTTAGTGTACTATTACTACTGCTACTATAACAATAATAACTACTACTACTGTTATTACTACTGCTGCTACTACTACACATTTATTTATTTGTTTTTTTAATGAGGCAATTGGGGTTAAGTGACTTGCCCAGAGTCACACAGCTAGTGAGTGTTATGTGACTGAAGCTGGATTTGAACTCAGGTCCTCCTGACTCCAGGGCAGTGCTCTATCCACTGCGCCACCTAGCTGCCCCTTACACACATTTATTTAGCATTTCAAGGTGTGCAAAGGGTTTTACATATGTTATCTTGTTGATCCTCATAACAACTGTGTGAGGCAGGTGCTATTATTGTCCCCCATTTTACAGATGAGGAAATTGAGGCAAATAGAAGAATACTTCTACAAGGTCACATAACTAGTAAGTGTCTGAGACAAGATTAAAACTCAGGTCTTCCTGACTCCAAGTCTAGCTTTCCATCCATTGGACCACCTAGACACTTCTACCATCTTGGTCATCCTCTAAATACTCTTCAACTTGACCTTCCTAATGAGCACCCAGACTGCAATTTCTCGCCTAAGGCAGAGGACAGCAAGACAGCCTGCCTGTATACTTGCCCAGATGTTTGCCTGTTCACTACTTCAGTATGTATGTGTGTGGGAGGTTAGAGGGGGTTAGAGGTGAAGGGAAGATATGTGTTGCCAGCTGTTGTTACAGCCACATAATGGGGAGTATGGCCCTGAGCTGTGACTAGATAATCCTTCAGCTGCTACTGGGAAGGAATCTGGTGGCAGCTGAGGAATGCAAGAGCAGGGTAGAAGGAGGGTTTTTCCTCGGGGCTATGATGTAGCACCTGCAAGGATGTGAAGGAAGAAAATTAGACTGAAGGGGAGCCTGCTATTAGAGATGTTATAGGACTAAAGGGTGGGAAAGAAGTCTTTGGAGATATGTAAATAGAAAGATACGGCTGTCAGGCAATGGAAGGACACTTTGTGTATACCTGCTAAGCTCAGGTAGTGAAATATCAGGTTGTCACTATATGACTTCTACATCATCTGCCACATGCAGTCTTTCTGGTTACCCACTTCGGAACACCATGAAGATTCCAGTCTACTCCCTCTTGTTCTTCCCTCAGATGAACTCATCTTGCTTCAAAGGAGAGATTAGAACTCAAGAGAGCTGGTGGCACAATGGATAGAGGGCTGAGCCTGGAGTCAGTAAGTTCTGAGTTCAAATCCAGCCTTAGACACTTACTAGCTGTGTGACCCTAGGAGAGTCACTTAACCTTTGTTTGTATCATTTTCTGTAAAATGGGGATTATAGTAGCACCTATTTCACAACGTGAGGAGCAAGTGGAATAATATTTGTAAAGCACTTAGTGCAGTGCCTAGCACATAGTAGGATCTATATACATGTTTATACCCTTCCCAATGTACTATATTTAAGTAGATAAGCAGAATTAGTCATCTGATGAATGTGATATTATTTCATTGCTTATAGAAGCATTAAAATCACAAGCAGAAAGTCATTCATTATGAGCAACAAAAATCCTTGCAGGAGAACTTAGGAAGACAATTCATCAGAATTTCTCATTTGGTTGTACAAAAACCACATTATATGTTGTCAAAAATGGCATTTTGGAAAGTGATAGGATTATCATTGGGACAATTCTTCCAGTGGCTAAGTGAAGTATATTGGTTATATTTATATAAGACATGTCTTATATCATAGTAGGATAAGACACTACCTGGTAGGAGTTTCATGGACCATAACGCCACCTTGATCTACCTCCATTCCAGCCTTTACTTTAGTATCTGTGTTTGTGGATAGAACAATGGCCCTGGGATATGATGACTGAAATGTGTGTTGTACACATTAATGAATTTACCATTTGTGTTAAAGTATGTCATTTTGATTTTTTGCTGCTGCTGCTGTTTTTGTTAGTATGGGTGATTTTGGTTGTATGAGTGACTCCCAGCAATGTGCTGGCAAATATTTAACAGCCGTCTCTCTCCTTAAAAAATGTACTCATGACACAATTTTAAATTTAATCTGTTTTATTAACATTTTCTCCATCATTTTCTTAAGTCTAGAAAATTAACAAAACAACAAATCATGCCCTAATCAATAGCATTTGTCCATTTCCAGGGTGTAAATGCTTACACTGAAAATCTGGCTCCCTCAACCTGGACTGAGCTGGCTCCAGCACATTCTTGGTAACTCTTGATGAGGGCATCCTTCTACCAATGAAGAGTAGCATCTGCTCTGCAACTTGATGGATTAGAGAGTTAACTGACTGGGGCACTGAGAAATTAAGTAACTTGCCAGTATATGACAGAAGTGAGTCAGTATATGACAAAAGTGAGACTTGAAGCCCAAGCCATATTGCCTCTCAATATTATTGTTGTGACATTTATATATGTGTATATCCATGAAGATGATGTATATGTAATTAGATATTTACTCAAGGTCTCTTTTAGTTCTCTTGTAGGCCTAACTCACCATAGTCTACTTTGTATCCTTCCCCTTCCCCTAGCAGAATGTAAGTTTCCCGAGGGCAGGTGCACCACCATTTAAAATTTTCATATCCTCAGGACCTAGCATAGTGCTTTGTGCAGAGTAGACACCTAATGAATATTTGTTGAGTTGAACTGATAATTATTCAGAGAGTGTATCTGAATCTACTACATATAGCAGATAAAAATTCTGTGGCAATAATATTGAGAAATACAGTAGATAAAAGTTGGCCTCAGAGTTAGGTACCTCCAAGGTAGATGCTATTATTAGATTAGATTATTTTAGGGCTTAAGAGATAGAAGAGACCTTAGAGGTCATCTAACCCAAACCTCTCACTTTATAAATGAGGAAATTGACGCTCAGAGAGGCCAAATGACTCGCCCCAAGGTCACATAGCTAGTAGGTGATGGAGCTAGATCTTTTAACTTTTAACTCTCCCACCAGAGAATTAACGGTAACTGTGTACTAGGTGTGAGCATTGGGTGTAATAAATGGATTTTATTGGTTTCCTACCCTTTCTCCTCTACCTGAAAATTCTACCCACTTTTCAATACCCTACTTAAGTCCAATCCATACCATGAAGGATTTCCCAACTATTCTAGCCTCCAGTGATTACTCCCTTCTTTAGACTCTCATCACACTCCTTCTAGCATTGGCCTCAGATGGTCTTATATTGTTATTTGACTGCTTCATGAGCCTGTGCCCTGCCTCTCAAATTAGACTTCAAATTCCAGAAAGATAGAATTGCACAGTATTTGCTTCTTTTGTGTTTCTCAAAGCATTTGGGGTAGTGCCAACATAACAACAACGGCAACAATAATAATGAACATTTAAAAAGTATTTAAGGTTTACAAAGCACAGTATATTTGTTATTTCGCTAGACCTCCCTCTGAGGTAGGTGCTATTATTACCCCCCATTTTACAGTTGGGAAACTAAGGTTGTATCCAGGGTCGCATAGCTAATAAGTATCTGAGGCAGGATCCAAACTCCGGTCTTCCTGACTCCAGGTCCAGCACTCTATGTATTGTGCCACCTAGCTATTCATGTTAGAGAGGCTTAATAAATAATTGCTGATGGATTGATTGTGTAGAGAGTGTATACATAAACTTTGTGAGGGCTAAAGTATGAGGCTGCAATTGATGTTGTGTTGACCCAGAGTCTCTCTCTCCTTTCCTGGTAACCAGAGAGGATGCTGATGAGGTCGGGGCCCAGTGGTTGAGATGAGAGAGCTTCTCTGCTGCCTCCCAGTCCTGGGTAATGTCAGCCCTGCTGTAGCTGGTTGAAGGGGACCAAACCTCTCAGTCAGACGGACTTGGTTCCGTTTGACCAGCCAGAGCAAGGTGCAGCAACTTTGGACAGGTGGCTCCAGCCTCGTAGCTTGTAGGGACTTCAGGTTGCCTTTAATTTCATTCCATTTTATCTGTAATACATGGAGAAGAAAAATTTTTGACCATATCAATGACTTGATTTAGACAAGTTCTTCCTTCTTCATAACTTTTGATTTATAATTAGGCAAGACTCTTAAGGGAGAAGGCTTCTAAGGAAAACTGTTCAATCTTTTTGTTGTGATTGAGTTATTTCGGTCCTATCTGACTCTCTGTGACCCCATGTGAGGTTTTCTTGGCAAATATACTGGAGTGGTTTGTCATTTCCTTCTCCAGTTCATTTTACAGATGAGGAAACTGAGGCAAATAGGGTTAAGTGACTTGTCCAGGGTCACACAGCTAGAAAAAGCATCTGAGGCCAAATTTGAACTCAGGTCCTCCTGATTCCAGGGCTGGTGCTCTATCCATTGCACCACCACAAATGTTTTTTATTCACCTATTCTGTGTAAATCATGGGATTATGAAGTTCAGATAAGGCACGATCCTCACCTTGGTGGAACTTAGAGTCTAGTGGGGGATGAAGACATGGAAAATAAGAGATACAGTATTACATAAGTACATTAGAGAATAACAAAATAAAATGCTATGAGAGGTACAAGAAGGAAGGTCTTTAGTCCAGGGAGATTAGAGAATCTTCTAGAACTCATTGAGGATTTCAGGGCCTCCGTTTCTTTTTCTATAAGAGGTGGGTTTGAACTAAGTGATCTCTAAGATTGCTTTCACTTCTGAATCGATGATGCTATGATTCTGTGATCATTAGAAAGACAGAGGGATTATGGGTCTGAGAAGGTTACTGGATTTGCAAAATGTGTATGAAACATTTCTTTACTCCTTTCCATTTTCTCTTTCATCAGTGGTCTTGCTATCTATTATGGAGTCAGTGAGACAATAAGCATTTATTAAGTGCCTACTATGTGCCAGGCACTGTGTTAAGTGCTAGAGATAAAAGGAAAGGCAAAACAAAAGAAAACTGTCCCTGTTCTCAAGGAACGCACGGTCTAATGAGGGAGACAACATGAAAAGAATTTTGTACAAACCAGATATATCGTTAATATAAATTTGAATTATTCTCAGAGAAAGGATACTAAGATTAAAGAGGGCTGGGAAAGGCTTCTTAAAAAAAAGTAGGACTTGAGTTAACACTTGAAGGAAGCCAGGGGAATGAATCCAAGAAGCAGAGATAAGAAGGGAGAGAGTGCCAGGCATGTGGGACAGCCAGGAAAAATGCAGAGAGGTTGGGAGAAAAAACATTAAGGAGTCCAGTGTCACTGGATTGCAGAGCACATGGAGGGGAGTAAGGTATAAGAAGACTAGAAATGTAGGACGGGGAAGCTTATGGAGGGCTTTAAAAGCCAAACAGAGGGCTTCGTATTTGATCTTGGAGGTAATAGGGAGCCATTGAAATTTATTGAATGGAGAGAGATAAGTTACATGATCAGACTTTCATTTTAGAAGATCAATTTTACGGCTGAGTGGAGGATAGACTGGAGTAGGGAGAGACTTGAGGCAGGAACACAATCAAAAGGTTATTGAAATAGTCTAAGTACTAGGTGATGAGAGTCTACAGCAAGGTGGTGCCAGTGTCAGGCGAGAGAAGCCTACATACGAAAGAAGTGTTAAGAAAGTGGAAATGACTGATTAGATATGGGGGGGCAGGTAAAAGAGAGCAAGAAGTGGAGGATGCCACCTAGATTGTGAGTTCAGGTGACTGGGAGGATGATGGTTCCCTTGATATGGAAGTTAGGAAGAGGGGAGGATTTGGAGGAAAAGATATCGCATTCAATTTTGGAAATATTGTCTATTGGACATTGAGTATGAGATGTTCAATAAACAGTAGGATGTATGAGAATGGAGGTCAGGAGAGAGATTAGGGCTGGACAAATAGATCTGAGAATCATCTTCAGAGAATCTGTTGGAGCTGTTCTGAGAATCTATTGGAGCTGATGAAATCACCAAGTGAATAATGAAGCAGGGAGAAGAGATCAGGGCTCAGAACAGAGTTTAGAGAGATACCCACTTCCTTTCTTCCTCCCTCCCTCCCTTCCTTCCTCTCTCCCTCCCTTCCTTCCTCCCTCCCTTCCTTCCTCCCTCCCTTCCTTCCTTCCTTCCTTCCTTC
>NW_020944476.1:493071-598513 GCF_900497805.2 Vombatus ursinus | reverse complement strand
CCTTCCTTCCTTCCTTCCTTCCTTCCTTCCTTCCTTCCTTCCTTCCTGCCTGCCTGCCTTCTTTCCTTCTTTCCTGCCTGCCTGCCTTCCTGCCTTCCTATCTTGGATGTGATGATTTGTTTCACTTATGGGGCAAGTTTTACCATTTTCCTTTTCCTCCTAAGCCAGTCCAGGGAATATTTACTACCTGTGACTCCAAGGTAACTCCCAAATTCTTCATTATCCTGAGCACCCAGACTACTCTTGTGATTGTAGAGATAGATATATTATTATTTCTATCCTCATTTTCTTACCCAGAGGGGCACTAATAATATACTGTCCCAGTAATGGAATTGGGGGAGACAAGGAGATGGAGATGATACTACTTCTCCCTCAATTGTCAGACTCTCATACCTGCCATCAGAACAGCCTGGTCATCTCATTTCAGAAATATTAGAAGAAAGCTCCACTAGGAGATGGGAAGCAAAACCCAAGCTGAGAGAAAGTGTTCTTAGGCACCATACAGATGTCATACAAAGATGGATAAGGAATGCATGGTCCATGCCCTCAAGGAGCTTACACTTTAACAGGGAAGATGAAATAAAGACATGCACAAATATTTTAAGAGCTATATAATGTGTTTTGCAGTTACCAGTTTCTACCTTTCCCAATAAATGATGGCCAGTAAAAGTAATAATAATAGCCACCTAGCTGCTTAGGGAATTATCAAGGCATGATTTCAAAGTAATTTAACATTTTTTTAATCAATAATTTGAAAGGAGAGTTAGAGAGGGTGCCCAAGATACATTCACTCCCTTTACAAGTGGTCCCTGGCCAACCCTGCTTATGATATAATAGTTTTCATCCATAAATCCCCAGTGTTGCCTATACAGACTTCCCTATCCAGGCATTTAGCACTTTATTTTAACTTTGGAGATTCTCAAAACGCTGATCAGAAAATGCAGATTCAGCTCAATAGCTCTCAGAATGAATGATGTTGACTTAGAAATCTAACCTTGGGTGGATTTATGAAGACAGTTCAAATACAGGCTTTAAACTGGTCAACAATTATTCAATAAATGCTTGTTGACTAATTGATTAATTGATTAAGCATGGTGCTGAGTGTCCCATTGGGCAGGGTAGGAATGATAAAGAAGTAAGAACTGAGGGTGGGTGGTAGGTAGGAGACATTACAAAGATAGTTGTAGAAAGGTCCATTGACTTCATTTGTGACCCCCCAAAAGTTTAAGAACCTTTCAACTAGATAGATAAACATTAGGATTTCTTCTAGTTCTAATATTATATCATTTGCCCTTTAAGATACAGGAACTATTAGCCAGGTTATAGTTCCTTCTTTTTCCTTCATCCCCATCACACACCTGTCTTTCAGCCTTTTCCTCTGTCATTCAAAATCACATTACTTGACAGCTGTCCATCAAACATGATCCTCTTCATCTATTCATCTCCTCACTCCAGTGGTACTGGAGGAACTAAAGGAAGAGACAACCGGAGAGGAGGGAAACCACAAGACAGGTGCCAGCCTTACACCCGGACAAAAGCAGCATTTTTTGAAACCAGGCAAGATTCCTTGAATTCTTGTGGGATCACTATAATTCAGGATGTTGTCTTTCACCCCTCACCTGACTTTAGACACTTACAAAGTGTGTGACCCTGGGCACATTTAACTGCTGCCTGCCTCAGTTTCTTCAGCTATAAAATGGGGGTATTAATAACATCTACTATCCAGAGATGTTTTGAGGATCAAATAAGATATTTGTGAAGTGCTTAGTACAGTGCCTGGCACATAGTAAGTATTTGATACTTGCTTGCTTTCTTTCCTTCCTTTGCTTCCTTCCTCATCCCCTTTTTCTCATGATTAAATGCTAAGTATTGCCCAATATCACAGACTCTCAGTGCTAGAGGGGGTTTTGGAGAATACTTACTCCAACAGACACCTGAACAAGGATCCCCTCTCCAAATTCTGACAAGTGGTTATCCAGCCTTTGCTTGGAGACCTCCAGTGAGTGGAGAAACTCATTGCCTACTCGGGCAGCTGATTTCACTTTGAGATAGCTCTAGTTGTCAGAAAGTTCATCTTTACACCAAACCTATAAGTCTGTATCTCTACATCTTTGCCCACTCTTTCTCCTTTTGTCATCTAGAGTTAAAACAAGACACATGGCTCTTCAATATGCTAGCCCTTTAAATACTTGAAGAACAATTTTGGTGCCTAGGGCAAGCAGCATGAAATGTATCTTGAAATCAGCTTTTGGAGATCTGAGGCACGGCCATAAGAAGGAAGATGCAAGCTTTCTTGTAGCTTCTTAGTTGAATCATTGTTGCTTGCCAACTTTGAAACTCAGTGTTTTTATGTTGGGAAATGATTGCAAAGCCTCTCTGTAGCATCCTCTAGATTTTAGGACTCTGGGGGAAAGCTCCGCTCTTACCTAATTATAATTTTGTTTGAAGGCAGCTATCTTCCCCACTTAGATCAACTATGCAGGGGATGAGGAGGAAAACCTTTAGATAGTATAGTGGGAAGAATAGTGACTCTGAAAACACAGGATCTGGATTCGAATCCCATCTCTGATATTTACTACTGTATGACATTGGGCAAGTCATATAAAATCCTCAGTTTCCTTATCTGTAAAAGGGGTTAACCTCTAAGGTTCCTTCTAAATCTATGACCTAGGTTCAAATTATAGCATTGCCATTTGCTATTTATGTAATCTTGGGAGAATCACTTAACTTCCCTGAGATTCTGTTTCCTTATCTGTCACAAAGGGGGTTTGCACTAGATGGTCTCTGATTTCCATTCCAATTCTAATCAGTGATCCTGGGATCCTATTTTTGGAAGTGGGATGATTTTGAATGGGAAATGGATGCCATTCTCAGTAAGTGGCAAGTCATAGTATCTTCCTTTTACTGGAAGGATTAAAGCACAAGAAATACTGAAAACAAAGGATAGTGACTAGTCCAAGGGCATACAGCATGTTACATAATCTCAGAGGTAAAGCTATTTTGCAAGTCACACTCTGGCCAACCCAGTGACCACTTGCTTAACCTGCTTAGTTTACCCTTTAGACTAGCCTCTGCAGGGCAATGGCCCCTCTTGTACATGCATGACCTCTGCCTCTTCCTTTTCCCCGAAGTGTTCTTTTTGTTTGTAATCCTAATCCTGTCCTTAGCGATTCTTATAAAACATTTTATAAACTAAAAAAGAAGACAAAAGTCTTTCTAGAGCATAGCAATACATTTTCCTGGCAGACTATGGGATTTTTTTGGCAAGGGGAGTTTCTAGAATGACTTTTATCATCTTGGGGACATCCCAGTATGGAAATTCTCCTCATATTTGTAGATTGGCAACTCATCTGTAACTCTTAGAGGCTTGCCTAGGGGTACTGCGAGATGGTCATGTAGCCAGTATGTGTCAGTGGTAAGACTTGGATCCAAATCTTAAAGGCTTCACTATGTCACACTGCCTCTATGGCTGTGGGATGTCCTGTGCTTGTTACACCTAAGTAGGGAGGATGCAAAAATGGTTTGCCAATCCTGGGTCCTGACTAATATCATGGTCCTGATATAGGAATTGATCCAACCTGCTTTAACCAAAAATGGAATAGGCCATCTCAGAAGGGTGTGGAGTTTTCAAGCAAAGGCAGGTTGATCACTTGTTAGGTGTCTTATAGAAGGGGTTCTGAGGGGGGTGGCACTAGTTGGCCTCTGAAGTCCTTTCTGACTCTAAGATTCTGTAATACTGTAATATTCTCATTATCAAACCTCAGCCCCATCACTCTCTTCTTTCCTATCTTTCCTGTCACCTACTGTATAATATGCATCATCTTTCTTTCCTCTCTCTCTCTCTCACACACACACACACACTCTCTCTGTCTCTCTCTCTCTCTCCTTCCTTCTTTTTCTCTGTCTCTTTTGTGAGTGTTTCTTTCACCTTCTCCTACCCTGCCTTTTCATTTTCTTCTTTCTCCCATGTGTACATCTATCCACCCATTGGTTAAACCCTGATGACTTTTTTGTCCCCATTGTGATTAATCTAATTAGGAATTCCTAGTATAAGTTATGAATATAATCTGTTTTTCTATTCCCACTTTCCATCCTAAACACAGTAAAGAAGAATTTCCATTGATTCTCAGATCAAATATTCCCACAGATATGGAGTATTTGGCCTAGTCTGTCCTGTTATAGAGGGTTGGAATTTCAAATGGGGCAAAGGGAGAGCCTTTTGTGCTCTTTATATACTTGCTGCTAGACTGAGTATATGTGGCAGCAAGTATATTAGACTTGAAAAAAAGAAGTTTGCTAGAGGAATCTCCTGCTGGCATATGGTTCTCAGTTTCCAGATTGAGATCTGGTTCTTCTCTACCCATGTTTAGTGCTCTTGCAGTACTAAGTATGCAGTTAATGCTCATAGACCAGTCAACACCTACAGGTCACTCTGCAGTGAGATGCACCATGGGTGGACCAAGGAGAATGTGTGAGTGTGTCCCCACACAAAGGCAAAATGAAATTGCTTCTATTAGATGAGTGAGTCAGTACTGAAGGAGATCAGAATCCCTCCCATGGGATAATCAATCAGAATGACACTCATTGGGCATTCTTATTTGTGTGCCAACCATATTGGGAGGCAGTGTGATATAGTGAGCAAACTCCCAGCACTGCCACTGACTTATGTAGCATTGGACAAGTGACTTAATCTACTTATTCTTCCTCACTTTCGGTGTCTCTTAAATGGGGATGATAACAGCTGTGTACATGGCCATCTCAACAACAGGCTGCCTTCATTCTGGATACCTCAATATCTTCCCCACTGGATACTGGGACTCCACCTCAGAGAACTACCCTGGGCTTTGATAGGTAAATTGTCTCTTCATTGTACATAAAACCAGGGCCTCCACATCACTTCTGGGTCATTTCCATTCCATAGACACCATGCTCTTTGCACTATGGAACTGGACCCCGTTCCCACCACTCCTTCCCAGTTCTCCTTTATAAATTGTCTTCTCCCACTAGAGTGTAAGCTCCTTGGAAGCAAGGATTGTCTTTTTTTGTATTTGTATCTCTCTCTGTCTCTGTGTCTCTCTTTCTCTTGCATATGCACACAAACACAAGTTTCTTATGAAGATCAGATGAGATGATGTATGTGAAAGCATTTTTAGAAGGATAAAGCTCTGGGACAAAGTATTTGTGTATCCTAGGCAATGTTTAGAACATTTTGCCTCCTGTGTGTTACCATCCACAAGAGGTTTTGAGCTTTCGGGTTAATACATCAGACTTGCCATCACAAAATGAATATTTACACGGAAGATGCAACTATAAATAGTAACCTACTGAAGTGGCCCTCATCACATTCTTCTTGTTAGCGGTGTAGTAGAAGGAACAATACCCT
Source organism: Vombatus ursinus (assembly GCF_900497805.2). Classification (NCBI taxonomy): domain Eukaryota; kingdom Metazoa; phylum Chordata; class Mammalia; order Diprotodontia; family Vombatidae; genus Vombatus; species Vombatus ursinus. The sequence continues at coordinate 593,130 of NW_020944476.1, read as the reverse complement.
TGGAGGTCCTTGACTTAGCTCTGCTACTTAGCTATTATCTATATGACCTTGTAGTACGATGGAATGAATGCTGGCATGAAAGTCAGAGGACCCAAGTTCAAATCTTGCTTCTGATGCTATTTCTTTGCCCTTTAACAAGTCACTTAGCCTTGCTGGGCCTCAGTTTCCTCATCTGTAAAATGAAAGCAGTGTTCTCTAACTGTCTGCTTTTGGCGAGGTGGTGCAGTGGATAGAACTCCAGACTTGGCATCAGGAAGACCTAACTTCAAATGTGGCCTCAGACACTTACTAGTTGTGTGACCCTGGTCAAGTCACTTGACCCTGTTTCCTTCAGTATCCTCATCTGTAAAGCGAGCTGGAGGAGGAAATAACAGGTCACTCCAGTATCTTTGTCAAGAAAACCCCAGAAGGGGTCATGGAAGGTCAGACATGACTGAAATGACTGAAAAACAACAACAAATTACTTGTGAGATCCTGAGTAAGTTTCATTTAATCTGAGGCAACTCCTTAAAACTTGAAGTTCCAATCTGTTTGAAATGAGTTTCTACATAGGTAGTTCTTCAAGCTGACCCAAGACAAAATCATAGGACTTTCTCTAAGGGTCCTTCCAGATTTCCAATCAATCAGCAAATATTTATTAAGCAGGAATCATGCTAGATAGTAAGAGTGCACAGACAAAAGCAAGATAGCTCCTGCTCTTGAAAAGTTTACTAATATTCTCCAGTTCTAAGCAGGGAACCAGGATGCCTGGGATGTGGTCCTCAGGTTTACTTAATACCTTTATGACCCTGGGCAAGTCATGGAATTTCTGTTTCCTCAGCTGGAAAATAAATGGGTTGTAGAAGTTGATCTTTGATGTCACTTCCAGTTTTAAATTTATAATCTTATGACATTGGAAGGGAGCTGTCTAAGGCTGGTGAGGAAGAGGAACAAAATGTGGAAGAATCTAAAAGGTCTGTTTTTCTGGTGACTGAGACACTTACTTGACCTTGCCCATCACTTACCTAATTAGCATAGAAACTATGCATTGGACCTATTAGAAGGCAGACTTCCCGAAACCACACACTTCCTTACATTCCATAGCAGCATAATTCATATGGGGATATAAAGAAGCATGTTGCCTCAGAAAGCAGTCTCTTTCTATGAACTGGCATCTCTCCCCATCCCCAGTCTCTCCTCATCTATTCATAGGTCTGAATTTCACGAGTGTTTCACCACATTTATTGCTTTATATCATGGAGTTATGGGAAGGAAAGTCCTGTGATTTTGTCTTGTGTCATCTTGGGCAGCTACCAATGTGGAAACTCCTTCCAAATAGATTGGAACCTTGACTTTATAGAAGATAAGCTTTAGGGAGATGCTTCAAGGAAAAGAGGTTAGGTAAAACTTACTCAAAGTCCCACAACTAGTGGTGTTGTTTAGTTGATTAGTCATGTCTGACTCTCCATGACCCCATTTGTTTTTTTTTTTTAATTAATTAATTTGTTTTTAGTTTTCAACATTCAGTCCTATAAGCTTTTGAGTTTTAAATTTTCTCCACCTCCCTCTCCTCTCCCCTCCCCAAGACAACGTGCAATCTGAAATAGGCTCTATATCTATATTCTTATTAAACATATTTTCACTTTAGTCTTGTTGTAAAGAAGAATTAGAACAAACATTTGGGGTTTTCTTGGCTTGGAATCCTTTGCCATTTCCTTCTCCAACTCATTTTATAGATGAGGAAACTGAGGTACACAGGGTTAAGTGACTTGCCCAGGGTCACAGAGTTAGTAAATGTCTGAGGCAGGATTTGAGAGTAGGTCTTTCTGATTCCAAGACCACTGGTCAGTTGTGGATGAAGCACACTGGACTTGGAATCAGGAAGATCTCACATCAAATTCTGCCTTGGACAACAACTAGCTATGTGGCCCTCGGTAAGTCATTTTAACCTCTCTGACACTCAGCTTCCTCATCTCTAAAATGGGAAAAAATAATAGCACCTACATCATAGAGTTATAACCATCAAAAGAGATAAAACACTTTGCAAACTGTAAAGTGCCATATAAATGTGATCTATTGTTATTGTTATTATTGGTTATTGCCTCAGACTGCCTTTATCTGTCTTATATTATTTACTTTAATTTTTCATGCATTTCTTTGCTAGACAGGAAACTCCCATACAGTAACCTTGATTTATGCCTCTTTCTAGAACTTGTAGCATCTAGAACAGTACTACACATATGTTAAACATCAGCAGATATTTGTTAAGCTAAATGAGTAAGCTTTAAACAAATTAATACTTTGGAAATGAAGATCCCTTACCTCCAGGAAATTTTAAGTGTTTTATGTTTTACTGTAGATCCTCTCAGCATGCATGTAAGCCGGAGATGGAAATTAACTCCTACTTTACAGAAAGGGCAGCTAGATGGTGCAGTAGATAGAATGCCCAGCCTGGAGTCAGGAAGATCTGAGTTCAAATCTGACCTCATATTTACTTACTGTGTGACACTGGGCAAGTCACTTGACCCTGTTTGCCTCAGTTTCCTCATCTGTAAAATGACCTGGAGAATGAAATGGTTAACCACTCCAGTAGCTTTGCTAAGAAAACGCCACATGGGGACATGAAAAGTCAGACATAACTGAAAGTGACTAAACAACCACATATTTTACAGAATAGTCAGGAGAAATAAAGTAGTGATAGTGTCAAAACTAGAACCCAGAACTTCTGATTTTTAGTTCACCATAAGAAGTTCTCTGAACTTCTGTCAATGGCATTAACTGAGTTATTGACTTACTGGTATTTGAAAAGAAGAAATATAATCATGGATGACAAATACACACTCTGTAATTTTAGGAGTTCCAGGAAAGTCCCCTTTCTCTCCCCATGGCTGAAATAAGTTTACCACTAAAAGATTGGTGCCCCCAATTCCATTTCTAGAGACATATTTCTTTGCTGTAAAGACCATATAGGAATCTTGGGAGAGGCCGAACATTCTGCATATAGTTTTACCTTTTATGTCATCTAGTCCTATCGTCTAATTTTGCAGATAAGCAAACTGAGGACCAGAGAGGAGAATTCACTTGCCCAAAGTCAACAAATTAGTAAATGAAAAAGAAAAGATTAGAAACCAGGTCCTCTTGAGTCTTAAGAGTCATTTTATAGTATGAAGGCAAGGCTCAGGGCCCAAAGAAAGACTGTCTAATTTAAACATTTTCAGAAGGCTGGTCCTGAAGAGGAATAGGGGTTTGACTTGTCATTTCATTGAAAGAGGTAGTTCCCAGGTGAGGAAACTTCTTCCTATGCAGGCTGGTATCAAGTGTTAGTCTTGAAGAGCTGCTTAGAATATTGAGAGGTTAAATGAGAAAGAATGTATTGAAGCAGGACTTCAGTTGAGGTCTTCATGGCTTCAAGGCCATCTGTTTTTCTGCCATGCCCTACTGACTTGGCCTACTTTAAGAATTTTCAGATGACTGCTCCTGAAACCAACCATTTTGATTGTTGAGCACCCAGTAGTATAAAGAGGTAGAGGAAGAAGAAGATACTAAATATTTATTATTATTATTTTTTATTCTCTATTTTATTTTATTTTATTTTTTCAGGCAATTGGGTTTAAGTGACTTGCCCAGGGTCACACAGCTAGTAAGTGTCAAGTGTTTGGTCAGATTTTGAACTCAGGTCCTCTTGACTTCAGGGCCGGTGCTCTATCCACTGCACCACCTAGCTGCCCCGAGATACTAAATATTCTAATTCTGTTAACTCTTACAGTCAACTTTCATTATTTTGTCAATTCCCATTTTGTGATATATATATGTGTATACTACTGTTTCATGAAGCATCTGTTGGCCCATACTACAAATACTGATCACTTTCAAGACATCTCTGTGAGGCAGTCTAACTTCATTTCACTGGAGAGAAAACATAACTAAGACCCTGCAGAAATTAGGAAAATAAGCTCTTAAACGACAGAATTCAGGATCTCGTTTTAACCACAGAACCTTTCTTCTTACTTCTTGCCCTAGGACACTTCATTCATTCACTCATTCATTCATTCAGGGTTCCTACTATATATACAGCACTATGTTAGGGGTTAAAAGTGATACAAAATTCAGCTAAGACACAGTCTCTGTCCTCATAAAAATAATGTAAAAAAGCATACTCCTTGAACACACCATTTGGTTCTTGTCTTTGTATATCAAAAGTCTAGCCTGATGCCTCATACATAACAGGCATTTAATAAAATGCTTGTTGGATTGAATTGAATATAGGTTTGGCAGACTTAAAGGCTTTCTGTATTTACTGGAAATGCTGGGAATGTATCTATCCCTTAATGTGATACATGTGCCCTCCTACTACCGATGTTAGTAATACATCTCAGTACCCAGGCTGCAGTTGTTATGTTGAAATGCCTTATAACCATTATTAAACACACCTACCTTTTCATTTTCCCATAGGATCAGAAGATCATGGGATTAGGAACTAGATGAAAGCTCAGAGTTCATCTACTCTATACCTCCTTTCTACAGATAAAGAAACTGAGGATCAGTTATTTTCTGTGTGACTGGGCAGCTAAGTGGCATAGTGGTTAGAGTTTGGGCTTGGAGTCAGGAAGACTTATCTTCCTGAGTTCAAATCTGGTCTCCACACTCATTAGCTGTGTGACCCTGGGCAAGTCACTTAACCCTGTTTGCCTCAGTTCCTCATCTGTAAAATGAGCTGGAGAAGGAAAATTGCAAACCACTCCAATATCTTTGCCAAGAAAACCCCAAATGGGATCACAAAGAGTGTTGGACATGATTGAAACAACTGAACAATAACAACAATGTGACTGAAGGTAAGCTAGTTAACTTAGAAACTTTTGGCTAAAAAATTAAAATTGATCCAACATTATAAGACACAATATATAAATAGTAAGTTGCTATTATTAAGTAATATCTACTTTCCTTTTCATCAATAAACATATTAACAGTAATTAAGATTAAAATCCTCAAAATAATGATGAACCACTTTTATGGCTATATAACTATTAATCACACATAGGATGATTTCCCTTGGTTTTGCTTGTTAATGTATTTGAAAGCAGGATGTTCAATACAAACTGGGACATGGGAACTTCCCTTCTGGCTTTAATTTGGAACTTGGTATACTTAGACATGTGTGTTTAAAAGTTTATCTGGTATAGTCACCAGTCTTTTGGCAGGTAAGGTATTGTTATATCTACTTGACAGATAAAGAAACGAAGCCTAATACTATTGTGACTTGCTCAAGGTTACACAGCTATTCATCCTTTGGGGGACTAGCATTTTGGTCTCCATCTTGAATCTGAAAGCAATGCTCTTTTCATTATATTCTGATCTTGAAAAGGGGGCTTTAGCATGGTTTAATGGATAGAATACCAGTTGTAGAGCCAGAGGACTTGGGTTCAAATCTTGCCTCTGATTCTTACTACCTGCATGTTATTGTTCAGTTGTTTTAGTTGTGTCTGACTCTTCATGACCCCATTTAGGGTTTTCTTGGCAAAGATACTGGAGTAGTTTGCCATTCCCTACTCCAGCTGTTTTACAGATGAAGAAACGGAGGCAAACAGGGTTAAATGACTTGCCCAAGGTGATATAGCTGGTGCATGTCTGAGGCCAGATTTGAATGCAGGAAGATGAATCTCCCTGACTTCAAGCCTGGCATTCTATCTACCACACCTTCTACCTGTATGACCACGGATAGATCATCTGACCTCAGCTTTCTCATCTGTAAAATGAGAGAATTGGATGAGATCACAGTTTCCTTCCGACTCTAGAACTATGATCCTACTGATGTTTTCCTCCACAAGAAGTTTCTTGGGGGTTGGTATCCAGAGGAACAAACTAGTTCAAGTTAGGAAGAGAATCAGGGAAGAAAATGAAGATCTATAATTTTTTAGTCCTAATTCTATTCCTCTGTTGTTTTAGAAAACATGTCAGGCTGAAGACCTAGCTATTTTAACTGTTTTTTTTTTTTTTAAAAGCAATTAGCAATCTATGGGTGAACTTTTAAAATAGATTTTATCTGCTATGGTTATTGTATTCAGATTGATAAATGTTTTTGGCAACGTATGTCATTCCTTGTGAAAAAAAGATGGAAAGAAAATGAATGAGAGGGATATATATCCTGCTAATGACCAGGTGCCACATACTGTACACAATCACCCCTAGTATCTACTACAATATATTCTCTGATATGCCTGTGCCTAGCCTTTTCTCAATGGAATGCAGCAGCCACTGTGCAGCATTCCCAGTGCAATTATTCAATGAAGGGATCTCTTTTCTCCTATTACTTCTCCCACTATTCCTTTCTCTCCTTCCCTCTCCACCCCTCCCCACAGCCAAACCCATCTGTGACTGAGTCAGGAAAAAGCAAAGGATGTCGGCAGCTGTTGAGCCTCTTAGGAGCCTGGAAGTGCAACCCTTGGCTAGGGAGAGAATTTGATCTTCTGCCAGGAAATTCTAAGAGAGAAGATTGCAACCTAAAAGAAGCTTTTCTGTTTGGTGCCCACAGCAGTGAGGATGGTAGCTAATTTTGGAGGTAGATGATCTGACTTGATTGTCTGGCCCATTGGGTAGGGGACAGGCTTTGGGAAATATAGGGAGGGAAGACCTCTGAGTGATAACTAGAGTGGGCAAAGAGGGGAGGAGGTTCTACATCCTTTGTGCCCTATGGAGATGACTGATCCTTTACTGCTTTGCGCTGGATAAGGAGGAGCCATTCATGTTCCTGATGGCCTCCTTCCAGGAATTGTTGGGTAGTTAGGAACCATACATGCTCATACCGGCCTTCCAAGAATGTTGGATAAGTAGGAGCCATACATGCTCATAATGGCCTTCCAGGTATGCTGAATAGGTAGGTGCCGTGCATGCTCATGATGGTGTGCAGAGTATGTTGGATAAGTAGGAGCCATGCGTGCTCATGATGACCTGCCAGGAGTGCTGGATAGGCACATGCTCAAGATGGCCTCCCAGGAATGTGGTGTTACAAGCTCCATGTTCTTCTGTATGACTTTGGGAATCTTCCAGAAAAGTAATTAGAGCCAACATTATGGATGCTTTTCTCGGTCTGGGGAAAGTATAAGTTAATATCTCATGGTTATAGAATGCTTTGCATTCATGAACTTAAAGGACCTTAGAGTCCAACTCCCTCATTTTATGTGAGTGCAAATGTCAACTTCACTGCTCATCGCCATAAGCTGCGTTATTTTGAGGACATTTCTGGGGTGAGAGGATGAAGGTTTTCCCACTTAACCTCTTCCTTTTTTTTTTTTTTTGACTGAGGCCTAGAGGGGTGAAGCTACTTGCCTAAGGTCACATAGATAATAATAACAATAACCAGCATTTATGTGGTGCTTTAAGGTTGCAAAGTGCTTTAACAATATTATCTCATTTTATTCTTACAACTTTGGGAGGTAGATACTTTTATTATTCTCATTTGTAGATGAAGAAACTGAGGCAGACAAAGGTTAAATGACTTGCCCAGGGGTCACACAGCTCATCAGTGTCTGAGACTAGATTTGAACTCAGGTCTTCCTGACTCCAGGTCTGGTGCTCTATCCACTGTACCATCCAGCTGCCCCTGATAGTGTATGGAGGGGGTGGTAGTATATGGTCACACATTCTGTGACATTCACCAGGGCTACACAAATAGAGTATCTCCTAGTCAACCAAGAAGCATTTAAAAAAATTTTTTTCTTTCAGGCAATTGGGGTTAAGTGACTTGCCCAGGGTCACACAGCTAGTAAGTATTAAGTGTTTGGTCTGAGGCTGGATTTGAATTCAGGGCCGGTGCTCTATCCACTGTGCCATCTAGCTGTCCCAAGAAGCATTTATTAAAGGCTTCCTATCTAGAGATCTGATCACCCTTTGTTCATGATGGGTCCCAACTTCAATGTGCCGTTTTAAAGTACATGCCTTCCAGAATGAGGAAGATTTGGATGTGTGAGGTCATGCTGTAAATAAAGAGTTAAGGAGTCAGATTTGGGAGTCATTCAAAATTTGTGAGTGACCAAATCCTAAAGAAAGCAAGTCACTCCCCCAAGGTCACGCACAAAATCAGTACTCAGACCACAGATTCTGGACTCCAAAGAAGTGTGCTTAACACTGAACAGCCTACAGCGTCTCCCTCTTCCCCTTTCCCAAAGCCTGGATTTTACCTTTGGGGAGAGACACAAGCTCTTCTGACCAAAAAAGTTTTTAAAGCTTATTACAAAGGTCCCTGGAACATCATGTGATTCTTAGCAATCAATAACTGGACGGTTCAAGTGTAAATGAGCCAAAAACAAAGCAGAATTAATTTCCTTTAAAATGCACAAAGTATTTTGGATCCCAAGGGAGGGAGGTACTTATCAAAATAGAATATCTGACCATTAGTCACAATTCTATGCCTGAACCAAATCCCTCTCTCCCATATCCTTTAAGCTAAGGGGACCATGCTAATGAAATAGATTAGAAAAGGGGACAGAAGAAATTGTGCTGGGTCCAAAACGCAATTACTAAATGAGAATTTTGAAAATGGAAATTATGCATGGTGGGGAGTACTAATGTCAACTTCACTGCTCATCACCATAAGCTGCGTTATTTTGAGGACATTTCTGGGGTGAGAGGATGAAGGTTTTTCCACTTAACCTCTTCCTTTTTTTTTTTTTTTGAAAAGGAATAGTTCAGGGTTGGGGAACCTGTGGGCTCAAGGCCATATGTGGCCCTCAAGTGTAGCTCTTTGACAGAATCTAAACTTCACAGAACAAATCCTCTTAATAAAAGGATTTGTTCTGTAAAACTTGGATTCAGTCAAAAGGCCACACCCAAGGACCTAGAAGGCCACATGTGGCCCCATCCCTGAGATCGAACACTAGAGTGTGGGCATCTTCTCTGGGCCTCTGTTTCCTTCTCTGTAAAATGAGAAGGTTGCACTAGATGACTTCAGGTCTCTTCTAACTCTAAATCTATGATCCCATCATGCAATGATCTCCACCTGCCACTTGTTCCTGGTGTGACATTGGATATATCACTTGACCTTCCTGCATCTTATTCCTGCCCCATAGCCTTTGCCTGCTCTCTGTAAATGGCAGTCCTGTAATTGTATCTAGCCCTTCTGGGTAGGGGGTGGGGGCTGAAGATTAGAGAGATAAAGGGATAACATATGTGAAGGGTTTTGAGTTTCATGGAAGAAAGGAACAGTATCAATTCAAAGTGCCACTTGTAACCTTAATGAAAACAGATTCTTTTCCTCCTTGAATAATCTTTCCAGAGTCTGAGTCTGACCAGGGTTCAGAAAGCCTTTAAATTTTCATCGTAGCATCTCTGTTGGCCCTAATAAGGAACCCCAATTTAAAAACATTCAGAACCAAGAGACTGAGAAGAGCAGAATATGTAGTATCTAAATAAAAACAGCAGATACAATTTTTCCCTTTATTGAACTGGGGGATGGGGACCACTGTACCTAGGATAACTTTGTTGTTGTTGAGTTGTTTTGGTCATATCTGACTCTTTGTGACCCCATTTGGGGTTTTCTTGGCAAAGAAAGTGGTTTGCCATTTCCTTCTCCAGATCATTTGACAGATGAGGAAACTGAGGTTAACAGGGTTAAATGACTTGTCCAGGGTCACACACCTAATAAGTGTCTGAGACTGGATGTGAACTCAGGAAGATGAGTCTTCCTGATTGCCCAGTGGTCTATCCACTGCGCCCTCTAGCTACTCCAAGGATAACTTAGATTACTCATGTTTCTAGGATGTACTTTATGTTAAAGATATATACATACATATATATATATATAATATAACATATTATATATGAATATAATATGTTATATTATATATATACATACATACATACAATCAAATTTGGTTGATAGTTGATAGTTAAAGTTAGTGTTGCTGAACTTTTTCTCTCTATTTTGTTACAAAAGATTGCTTACTGGTTAGGGGAAGTGATATTTGGAAATGAAAATGATGCCAAGAGAAAACATATCATTAAAAATTAAGAACAAATTTTATAGAGTAAGAACAGGCAGCATGGCACAGTACATAGAAGGTCAGTCTTGGAGTTAAGAAGAGCTAAGTTCAAGTTCTGTCTCTGACATATACTAGCTGTGTCACCACAGTCAAGTTACTTTTAACTTCTCAGTACAAAAGGCAATTCTGAGTGGATAAGTTGAACAACAGTTGTGCTGGTTCTAGCTGAAGCTAGATGGCATTGTAGATAGAGCATTGGGCCTAGAGGTAGAGAGTTCTGAGTTCAAATTTCACCTCAGACACTTGCCAGCTGTGTAACCCTGGGCAAGTCACTTCATGTCCATCTACTATTTCTACTAGGGGCAGCTAGGTGGCATAGCAGATTGAGGGTTTGTCCTGGAGTCAAGAAGACTTGAGTTCAGGTATAGCTTTCCCTACTGACTAGCTCTGTAACATTGGACAACTTAATCTCAGTTTCCCTCAGTTTCCTTAACTGTAAGACTGGGATAATGATAGTACCTACCTCACAGGATGGAGGACCGAATGAGATAATATTTGTAAAAGTGTTTAACATAGTGCCTGGTGTTAATGAGTGCTTGTGTTCTTCCTGCACAAAAACTGCTTTTGAGGTGAAATAATTTGAAATTAATAATGTAATTAATTTTGAATGTTTCCAAGGATTCCAAGAGTTCTTAGAAATTGTATTTTAAATATTCCACCCAAAATTTAGTTCATATTCTTAATTTTGTATCATCAGTTAAGAAAATGGTTGCCGAGCAAAGGTCTAGCCCCTGGTTAGAAATTATTGCAAATTCTCCACTAACATAGAGAAGACACTATGGTGCAGTAGAAAATGTCCTGGATTTGGAGTCAGAGGGCCTGGGTTCAAATTTGTGTGCCATGTTGCTTAGCCTTTCTATATTTAGATTAGGACCACAGATGGTCTATAAGGTCCCTCCTTCCAACTCTAAAGCTATAATCTTGTGAATGAATGAAACACATTTATTAAGCACTTATTGTATGCCAAGCACTGGGCTAAGTGCCAGGAAGTGGCATGAGTGCCTTGGGTTGGAAGTCAGAGGTACTGGCTTTAAACCCAGTAGTTGTATGACCTTGGAGGAGTCATTTAACATTTATGAATTTCGGATTCCTCTCTGCAAAATGAAGGTGTCAGATTAATTGGCTTCTAAGGTCACTTCTTGCTCTGATATGCAAGTGTCTCAGATCTCAAAATTAGGACCTTTATTTGGTGGAGGCGGTAGGACTATCCTGGGAAATGTCCCTTACTCACTCAAATATACTTCCTCAAAATGAACTTGAGGTCAACTTTTGATAGTGGGCAGCTAAGTGGTAAAGTGGATAGAATGTTGGGCCTAGAGTCAGGAAGACCTGATTTCAAATCCAGCCTCAGATACTTACTAGCTGTGTGACCCTGGGCATGTCACGTAACCTCTATTTGCCTCAGTTTCCCCACCTGTAAAATGGGGATCTTACTAACACCTACCTTCCAGGGTTGTTGTGAGGAGCTAATGAGATAATAATTGTAAAGTGCTTAGCACAGTGCCTGGCACATAGTAGGTGCTATGGAAATGTTAGTTATGATAGTGGTGAGCATACTGAATGAGACTGATTTCTGCTGAATCACGAGAAGTGAGTTATATGGCCAAAGACTTTTTTTTTAGGATTCCTAGCTTCCTAGCTTTCTGAATTTCTACTAAAATACAGCCTATTTCCCCTTTTCCCTTATCATACACTTAGCCATCATATCGTCACATATTACATCCCAAAACTTTTAAAAAGATACTGAAGTGGTTTGGAAAATCATCTAAACTGCTTATTTTCAGGTATAATTGGGACTTGGTCATTCCCTCTCTAATGTTAATAATACTTAATAAGTATTAATTAATAATCATAACAATAACTAGCACTTATATATCACTTTGAAGTAAAATGTCCTATTAGTCTGGGGCTTAAGGTCAGCTGACCAATGTGCCAGCAAATATACTAGGAAGTGACTTGGATTTTCATGTCCTCCCTTCAAAGGCGTCCAGAGGACAGCAATATCTTGGTATATGACCATATTTTTCCTGGGGCTCAGCCAGAAAGTGCTGCTATTTGATAGTCAACGAATGTGAATCTTTCTCACTCCATCTCCTTTTTTAAGTGCTCATGGGCACACTTGACTAGGGCAATCCTTAAGCAACTGGTGGAAACCACCATCCTGCCAAGCAGGCAGTGCACCATCTTTGTTAGAAGTGATATGGGTGGTGACATTTGTCATCACCCTTTAGCCTGCACCTGCTTTCCAGCTTAAGAAGGTTGTGGGTGGGGCAAGTTACTGATGAGCAGCAGAATGTCTCTGATCTAAAAGAGGCTCTCAGGGATTGGGGAGAACAAGGAGACAAATTAGTGGTCCAAATTAGAATAATCCGGAAATACTAAGCATGGGAATATCAGAAAGGATTCATTGATTTTTAGGATTGTAACAGGAGAGCCCTGGGTTAGCAGTCAGACTTGGCAATTGTAGTCTTGGCCCTACTGCTGATTTGTTATGTGATCTTAGACAAATAATCAAACTTCTCTGGGCCTCAGTTTTCTTACCTGCCAAATGATGAGGTTGGGCTACTTGGTATAATGGAAGGAGCACTGGCTCCAGAGTCAGAACATCTAGACTCAAAACCAAGTTCCACTTACTATGCTTCTGACCTCAGATAAATTGCTTACCCTTTCTGGACTTCAGTTTCCATATCTTAAAAAATTAAGAGGTTGGACTAGATTGCTCCTGAGAATCCTTCCAGTTCCAAATCTCTGTGATCCTCTACGACTAGAGGATCACTCTGGTGACTTTCACCTTCAACATGCTATGATTTTAGGGATTTAGGTCAGATAGATAGAAGAGCTTCTAGAAAGGAAACATTCGGGTGTAAAAGATGGACTGGAGGGGCAGCTGGGTGGTGCAGTGGATAGAGCACTGGCCCTGGAGTCAGGGGGACCTGAGTTCAAATCTAGCCTCAGATGTGTAACACTCATTAGCTGTGTGACCCTGGGCAAATCACTTAACCCCAGTTGCCTCACCCAAAAAAAGATGGACTAGAAAATGGGGATTGGAGGGAAGGAAAAGAGGATTTCTATTAATATTAAATAATATTAAACAAAAATAAAACTATAAAAAATATTCCTTATATATCTCCTATACTTGCAGGTAATAAATGTCAGTTATTTCCTACCTTCCTGGGAAATAGAAAGCAATCAGATTTGAGATTACAGGATCATAGATTTAGAATGAGAAGGAATCAGAGAAGCCATTTAGTCTAACCCCTTTATTAGTTATTATGAGTTAACTGAGGCCCAAGGTGGTTAAAGGACTTGTTCAAAGTCAGGCCACACAGGCAGTGAGTGGAAGAAGTGGGATTTGAACCTGGGTCCTGACTCCAAATTGAACTTGTGTCTCTCCCCACCTCTTTTCCCCCCAATCACTGTATAAGGCTAGAGCCACTCAGCCTAGAAAAAAAAGAATCCGGAGAGAAAACGGAGGCCTGCCAGTCCTTGGCTCAGGGAATCACACTCCTCCAAACTCATGTTACCCGTGAGATAATTCTTATTCTTAGAATTTCCAGGGACAGCCCTGGAACTGATGTCTTGATATTCCTAGAAGTGGAGGGTGGGGGGAACGGGAAGGGAGTAGGGAAGAGGGATGAAAATCATAGAGAAACAGGGAGGTTGTGATCTATATCTAAGAGAGTGGCTAAGGGTCGTTCTGCCAATGATGACAAAAATAACCAGGAAGAGCAGAGATGTATACAGCTAACCACCTATGGAAGAGATTACTGAGTATTTGGGCTTCTTGGTTTGGTATAGGAGAGAGGTAAATTGAGGCCCAGTGTTTTCCTTTAGAATATATAAAAAAAAAGATAGGTTTTCTGATCCATATTATCTCATCAGATGCACCGAGAAAGTGTCTTTGTAGCAGGATGATACCGACATTTTCAAAACTATAGTTTTTATGTGACCTTGTCTTATTTCTCCTCCCTCCCTCCCCAGCCCCTGAATTGTCAGGGGAGGCAGTGCAGCAGAGTAGGTAGAAAGAATGCTGGTTTTGGAGTCAGAGAACCTGGGTTCTAATCCTGCCTCTGACCTTGGGTAAGTCACCACCTCCCTGTGCTTCAATTTTCTCATCTAAAATGAAGGGGTTGGAGCAGATGATGTCTGAGGTTTCTTTCAGCTCTATGTCTATGGTTTAATTAACTAGAGAGCTTTAAGGATTGTGTCTTGTCCAAAGGAACAAGCGCCTCACCAAGAGTCAAGAGAATTGTGTTCCAGTCTCAGCTATATAACCAACACTGATCTTGGAAAAATTCACTTCACTGTCCCTTAGCTTTCCTGTTAAATGAGGATAGTATCAGTCTTCACTGTCATTGAAGACATGCCTCTACCATCCCTGTTCCCATCAACAGTTAAACATTTTAAACAACAGGCAACATATCAAATATTAAAAAACTTTGAACCCTTGAAGAATCTATCTTGCAAGTTTTAACCTCCTGTAGTCTTCTAAGATGTGTTCAAGGTCACAGAATAAGTCACAAGTCCTCTTAAGCCTAAACACACGGCATCGTGGTCCCCAGCCATCACTTGATTAGACCAGGTAGGGTCTTGTCCCCTATTTAATATAAACTTTGGGCTAAAGAGCCTATTATAGTGGATAGAAAGCCAGTCCTGGAATCAGGAAGGCCTGGGTTCAAACTCTGCCTCTGACACTTATGGGCTGTGTGAACTTCGGCAAGTTACATAACTTTTCGGTGTCCTAGGCAGTTCTCTGTTGCAGAGAAGGTACTAATTCCCTATCAGCAGAAGAAATTGCCTCCCCAGAGTTCCCTACACCTGTTAAATCATTGCTCCAGTACAAAATAAAAATAGGATAATCAGGTGAAACTGATTCTTGGGGAGCCTTGAGTATTTTTCAGTCTTTATCTCTACTTTATTACATAGAGATGACATTACACAAGCTAGGTAAGCTTCATTTTCTACATCTTTATTAAAGGGAGGGCCTCGTCTCCCTTTCCAGCCTTATTCTTTCTACAATAGTGTATACTACTTTATATACAGAAGCCAGTCTTCTGTTTTTTGGTCTGGACCAATCTGGGGAATTCTGATGTGGTAACTCCTTCCACAACTGCAAATGGATGACCCACCTGTAATTTATAGTCTCTGTAATTTATAGTTTCCTGGAGTCACTGAGAGCCTGTGGGATTTGCCCTTAATCTGCTCACTCCCCTGGTTTATGCTAGAGGTCCAATAGTCTTCTTGACTCCAAAGTTGGCCCTCTTTCCATAATGCCTTCTTTCCTTTGAGAATCATGGAAGTTGTGAGCTGTCTGATGAGGCAGATTTTTTAAAAAAAGTTTCTTACAACTTTACAGATAAATAAAATAATTCCGTACCTTTTAGCTGCCCTGCCCTCCCTCCACCCCATTCCAATTGTCTCCCACTTCTTAGTTCCTCCTGATAAACTTCAGAAAAAGAAATAGAATAAGTCTCCAGGGACTTGGGGTCATTACCACTACAAGATCTCTTTCCCCTTCATTTCTCAATTCAGTTTACAGGTACCTCCCCTGATTCCTTATAGCTTGGTCTCTCCACAGCACCCCCCCCCCCGCAAGTCTTTGAAACTTTTCCATTTTGTCACAAATAACTAATGCATTCGCACCCATTGTCGTCACAGGGCCAAAGTGGTTTCTTTGCCTCATTTCCCCTTTTCCAGCTCTGAGAGGGAGAACTTGAGTCAGCCAAGCCATCCGAATCATGGTAACCACTTTTGACTAAGTCAGCAACCTCACTCTCCCTTCCCCTTTCCTTATAGAGAGATTGAGAACATAGTGCTTCACCTGCTGGTACAGACATGGCCTCTCTGGTTTCAGATGAGAGTAGCAGATCACCTCAGGGCTTGGAAAAACAAAAACAAAAACAAAACCAAAAAAAAAAAAAAGAAAGGAAAGGAAAGGAAAGAAAAGGAAAGAAAGACAGATGGGCAAAGGAAGGAGCTAGAGGATAATTAGAGGAGAGAAGAGCACATGGGAAAAGCTCAAGAAATTACCTGGGGAGAAGTTGCCGGGATCTTCTTTTTCTCTGGCTCAGACCCCCATCAAGGTGTCTGGGTTCTGATTTTCAGGGTGGGGGTGGATGTTATTTATTTATTTTTTTCAGAGCTGGCCGCGTTGGCTTGGATTCTGCTGCCTTCCCGTCAGAATTCTCTCAAGGAAACAGCAGCTGGTGAGCTCAGAAATGTCAGTCAGCAAATTGGCCTAGTTTGGGGGCCTTGAAGATTCTTGCAGAAAGTTAAAAAGGTTTCTGGGCCAGTCTCTCCTTTGGGTTTTCCCCCTCCTATTTCTCACCTTTTCCATCTCTTACATTCTCCCCCTCCCCTCCCATTTTGACTTTGGTAGTTAGCTACTTAGATTTCTTTGCCTGCCTCAGTCTATCTGACATTCTGGTCTGATCGTTCCCTCCTGGAGAAGCAGAAGTTTTTTTGCCACCCCGCCTGACATTTCTTTCTAAGGGTTTAGATCTGTAGCCGCCATACTTATTTATCAATATCTTTTACCAAGATAGTTTGAGTATTAGCTGTATAATTGTGATTTGTCATCTCTTTGTCCTTTGCCCCCTGCTTCCCCTCTTCTCCAGCCTTTCTCTTGTGTTTTGGGCCATTATCTTTCTAACCCTATACTGATAAATCACCTTGATTTTCTATCATCTGTTTTCTTTACCTACAGTCATTGTGTTTACCTGAATAACTCTCTTAAATTTTTTTCCCCAATAAATTTGCCTTCTTTCTCTCTCTAGCTTTCATCTAACTGGTTCTCCACCTCCTCTCTCTTCCCTCTCTTATCTTGTTGCCCCAGTATGCTCAGGGATGTCTGTCCCTGGGGCTCTGCCTCTCCCTCCCATCTCCTGGTCTATGCCCTGAAAAGGCTGGCCTTCTCCTTTTTGTATCCCCCAGCCCTCGGCCCACCCCCCAGAACAAACTCCCACCTGTTTATGTCCTTTACAGGACTTGGCCATTTCCATACCTCCTGTCCACCTCAATCACCACAGTGACGGGGCCTCTGAGAGCTGTTAAATTATACTTCTTCAGCTGTCCCATCACAAGGGGGAATGTCCTCTGCTATATCCTTTTTCAGAGGAGCAAATCTGTGTTAGCACTTCTCTGTATTAGCAATGACAAATGCAGCCTCTTAAAGAGGGGTGAATTTTTCCAACAAATCAGCCTTGACACTATACTCCACTTAGGTTGTGGCCAGATATCCATACCCCAGATGTGGATACTTTGGCATGTATAAAGGTCATTTTGGGAGGGGTTCCTATAGTAAAGAGCTGGTATTTAAGGGTGCTATTTCTGTACCGCTTACCCACTCCCCCATCCCTAATCTGAAAGAAGTGTAGTTTTTTTTTTTTTTTTTGGCGAGGGAGGGGAGGTTAGGTTGGCTCATCAATTTTGATACTTGGGATCTGTGCCTTCATCACTGTGGGTACGCCCTCTACTGGCACAGATAGAAATTCCACCATGCTTTTTTTTCAGAGGCAGTTTAAGAGCATGGTGGATACAGAGAGCTAAAGGCAGGACCTAGAATCATGAAGACCTGAGTTCAAATCCAGCTGCAGACACTTACTAACTGTAAATTTGGGCAATTCCATTTAACCTCTGTTTGCTTCAGTTTACTCATCTGTAAAAATGGGAAGATTAATGGCATCTCTCAGTGTTGTTATAAGGATAAAATGAGGTATTTGTAAAACACTTTGCAGACCTTTAAGTGCTATGTAAATGTTAGCTGTCTTCTTACTACATCTTATTCTTATCTGTAGAGGATCTATCCAACATTCTGAAGGTCTTCTTCTGGTTATTTTAGTATCTCAGGGACGGTACTCAGGCTGTCCATCTGTTGCCTTTCATTCTCCTTCCACGATTGGGTCATCTCCTTTTTTAGATGTACACGTGCTCAATGATGTCTTTTATGCCATTTCTCATGTGGCATCGGGGTAGCTAAGTGGTGCAGTGGATACCATAATGGACCTGGAATCAGAAAGACCTGGGTTCAAATCCAGCCTCAGACACTTACTATTTATGTGATCCGGAGCAAGTCTTAACTTAGCCTATCTTCTTCCGTTTCTTCTACTGTAAAATGGGGATAAGAATACAAATTATCTCTCAAAATTGTTGTAAATATGAAACAAAATAGTATTTCTAAATTCTTTGCCAACTTTACAGCACTATATAAATGCTAGCTATTATTTTCAATTACAAGTCATTGTGGGCAACATGGTGGACCACTATGTATCTTTCCACGTACAAAAAATGTACTGGATTTCTTGTTTGGGGTTCACAATTTGCAGTTACAAACCATCACTTGGAAATATTGACGTTAAAAGGATCCCAAATGTGATTCAGCTTAGTTTCTAGTACTAGGCCCAGTTCATTAATTGGCTGTAGTGCTTGTCCAACCTATACATATTAATGGACTAATTACGTGGGTTGTCTGTCTACCTTCATCCCATGTTTGATGAATTCTTCATCCATTTTATTTGTTCAACGTAGATGGTAGACCAATCTCTTTCAATTAATTAATCAGGCAACAAGAATTTATTAATCCTCTACTATGGGATGGGCACTTTGTGAGGTACTGACATAGTCTCTGCCCTCAAGGAGTTTATATTCTACTAGGGGAAAAAATATATATTAAGAAGCGCTAGCCAGGGCAAGGGAGATTAAGTCTAGGTAATCACAGGGCTTGTGAGTGGAGCCATAGGATAGTAGATCATTATATCCTTCCCAGTAAAAAATGTATCATTCATTTGAGTACTGTTTCCTGAGAGAGTTGGAAAGTGGGGATAGGGCAAAGACATACATTTGATAGCAGAGCAAATGGAAAGCTGCCCATGCTGGTTAGGTCCTGGCATCCCGGTGAGTGACTACATGGAATCATAGAATCATAGATATAGATTTAGAAGGGAGCTTAGAGGCCATCAAGTGGAATTCCTTCATTTACAATAGAAAAAAAAAAACTGAAGCACAGAGAGAAATGACTTGCCCAGGGTTACACAACTTGTAAGTGTCTGTGGTGGAATTTGAACCCAGGTCTTCCTAACTCTGAGTCTAGCACTCTATCGATTATACTAAGCAGGCATTGACTCCCTGGAGTGTATCAAGAACAGGACAAACAGCACGATTAAAACCCACGCCAAATATATATTTGTTGAAGGAACTAGCCACTTTTGCCTTGAAGAAGAGAAGGCTTAGAATGCATTTTCACCGACTATTTCCCATGCTGGGAATTCCCTCCCTCCTCATTTGTCCTTCTATATTCCCCTAAATCTTAGTGCCTTCCCTCTAAGATTATCTCTAATTTATTCTGTATATTTCTTGTTTGTACAAAGTTTGCATGTTGTCTCCTCCATCAGACTGTGAGCTCTTTGACGGAGCAGGGACTGTTTTTTTTTTCTTTATAACCCCAATGCTTAACACAGTGCTCGTCACATAGTAAGGGCTTAATAAATGCTTGCCAACTTGACTTGACATGATGGCTAGACAGAAATATTAAAAGGCTGTCACAGGGATGAAATATTAAACTTATTTTTTTGCCCCTAGAAGGTAGAACCAGGAGTAATGGGTAGAAGTTAGTTGCCAAAAGGTTAATTTTGCCCATATGTTAGAAAAATCTTAACAATTAGAGTTTTTAAAGTTAAAAACACTGTCTGTGACTTTTCCTGGGGCACCCTTAACTCCTGTAGCCCTTAACTGCCATTTTTCTTTACTTGGTATGGAGATAAATTTTTTTTTGATGTTGTTAAGACAGTTTTGGGGGATTCTTTTGGCTTCTTCGTTGTAGTAATGACTTCTGCATCTGTTATTCTTCTCTAGAAAGTGCAAAAACAATAATCTGTTTGTGTCTATATGTGTAGATTGCTATATCACAATCTGGAAATACAAGAAGGAAAAAGAAGTAACTCCTATCCTTGAAAAGCTTAAAGTATAGCTGGAAAGATATGGCATATACACAAAAAGATAAATAGTCCATGGTAAGCCAATCAGCAACCCTATGCACGACAAGCATTCTTTTAGAGATGAAAAATAATAGCTGATATTCGTATAGCATTTCAAGGTTTGCAATGTTTTTTACCTAGTGAATCTTAGCTGATTTTTAGAACATCCTTATGAGATAAGCACTGCAATATTATTGTTCCTATTTTACAGATCAGGCAACTAAATCTGATATAAATTGTCTGTCATCACATGAATAGAAAGTGATAAAGATGTAACTCAAACCCTACTTTTTCGTAATTCTAAGTCTAGCATTCTTTTCAACATATCATATTGTTTTTTCTCCAAGTAATTTCTCTTTCTTCTTCCTTTCTCTTGCCCTTTATACCTTTCACAGAATTTTAGAATTAGAAGGGAACTCATTGGGCATCTAGTTCAGCCCGTATCTGAAAGGAATCTTCAATATAACCTACCTAACAAATGGTCCTCCAGCAGCTACCGGAAGACGTTCAGGTAGGAGGAATCTACTACTTCCGGCAGCCACTCATTCCACTGTTGTTGTTGAGTTGTTTCAGTTATGTCTGACTCTCTGGGACCCCATTTAGGGTATTCTTGGCAAAAATACTGGAGTGGTGTGCCATTTCCTTCTCCAGTTTATTTTACAGATGAGGAAACTGAGGCAAACAGGGTTAAGTGACTTGCCCAGAGTCAAAAAGTGAGTGTTTGAGGACATATTTGAACTCAGGTCCTCCTGACTCCAGGCATGGCACTTTATCCATGGTGCCACCTAGCTGATAACTCCAATTGTTAAGAAATTTTTCCTGATATCAAGCTCAACTGACCTCTTTGCAACTTCTATCCTTTGAGGCTGGTTCTACCGTCTGGGACTAAATAGAACATGTTACACATGTGAGACACTTTTGAAGATATATCCTGGGGCAGCTAGGTGGCGCTGTGGATAGAGCACCGGCCCTGAAGTCAGGAGGACCTGAGTTCAGATCTGGCCTGAGACCAAACACTTGACACGTCCTAGCTGTATGACCTTGGGCAAGTCACTTAACCCTATTGCATCACTTAAAAAAAAAAAAAGATATATCCTGTCATCTCATCTCTTTTGAACCTTCTCTTCTCCATGCCAAATATCTCAAGTTCTTTCAACTGAACCTCATATAGCATGAATTCAAGGCCCTTTACCATATTGTTTTCCTTCCTCTGGACTCACTCCAGCTTATCAATGTTCTTCTCAAATTGTGTGATTAGAACTGAACACAAAACCTCCTAATGAGGTTTGACTAGAGTAGACTACATAGGGGTGATCACCTCCTTATTTCTGAAAGCTATGCCTTTCTTAATGTAATCCAAGATCACATTAGCTCTGGTTTTTTAGCTGTCACATTCCACTGCTCCTTCATTGAGTAGACTTTCAGTCCACTAAAACCCACAGATGAGAATGACAGACATGGGAGGCAATGTAGAAACAGCATTGGATTTGTGCTAGAGGACTGTCTCTCTGAGTCTAGCTGATTCATTTGTTCCAAATCCATCTAGGTCACATCTTTCCATCTTCTCCAAAAGAATAATTTATCAAACACTTTGCTAAAATCTAGGCAAACTATATCACTGTTTCCCTGATCTTTCATTTTAGTAATGGTATCAAAAAAGGAAGTAAGGTGACTCAGATGTGACCTGTTCTTTATGGAACCATATTGGCTCTTTGCTTCCTTTTTTTTAGATGTTTACCTACCACCTATTTAGTGATTCATTTCTCAGGAACTACAATAAAATTCATTTGCTTATAGTGTGTGGACTGTTTTCTTTGATTTTTTTTTTTTTAGAGAATTTACGTATTTGCTTTTCTCCATTCCATTGATACCAATCTCCTGTTTTCCACTGACTCACTATCTGGTGGTTTACCAATCACATTCACCTGTTCTTTCAGTAACTTTCAGTACCTTAATAACTTTAAATAGTTAATCTAGGTCAATTGAAATTCATCAAGTTTCACTGGGTGTTGTCTGGTGATTCTTCACTTGCTGTAGGTTATCAACACACAGTAAGGCATTTTTATTTTCTCGTTTCCAGTAAAATGGCCATTCTTCTTGGCAGAAAAAAAACATAACAATAAATGAACTCATTGCCTTTACCTTCTCTGTCATCATTTACCATTACCCAATTCTCCCCAAGCAGGGAACATATCCCTTCTCTGGAACCTCTTCTTTCCCCCTAAAATAGCCCCACCTTTTTTGTTATCTTCAGCCCAGACAATAGCCCAGTTTTAGCACTAGTTTTTGCAGGATCTGACCATACTCATATTTATTTTCTGTTGCCTTCCTTTGCTTCTAACTTTTTTAAAAAAATGTTTAAAAAAATCCAAGTTGGTTAGTGAGTTCCCTATGCATCCATATTCGTATGTCCAAGGAGCTTCCATTTTCCTACCTCATTCATATAGATTCCTTTTGTATCTTCAAAATTCTATTTTTGAGCGTTTCCCATGTCTCTTGATTTGACATCCTCAGTAGAATTTTATGCCAAGGGATCCAACATATCCTTTCTCTGATCCCTTTATAATCTTCTTTTCCAAAATCAGAGTGCATGTCTGACTATGCCCATCTTTCCTCTTTTTCTCTATCACATCCTCTAAAAGGGAGTAGTCACTTTTTCCCTAAGTTTCCGTCATTTACACCCCAGAAACCAGTTCTTTCCTACCAGATACAGTATTCAATTTCCATTTGTTGGTTACTCCACTTTTTCAGTCATCAAAAATTATTATTTGTTCTTTTTTTTGGCATTTTTTTAGTATTCTAATATTAGAATGGAAGGGATCTGAGGGCAGGGCATCGATATTCTAAGTATATGGAAAATGTATAATACTTATAAGTCAAATTCTTTTAAAATAGTGGTTCTTAACTTGGAGTCCATGAACTTGGTTTAAGAAAAATTTTGATAACTATTTAATATAATTGGTTTACTTTGTCATCCTATGTGTTTTATTTTATGCATTTAGAACTATTATTCTGAGGTGTCTATAGGCTTCACTAGGGTGCCAAAGAGGTAAGTACATGACACACAAAGAAGATTAAGAACCTATGTTTTAGGACATTGTCCCTTTAACTCTTTCAGGTATCATTTAGAACAGTGGACTTGGGATGACAAAAGATAGCATCTACTGACTGATTGTAATAGACCTGATGGAAAGCCTTGTCTTAGGCTACTCCTAAGGTTGCCATGGGAACTCTTGGGATAGTGTGGTTGCCCAGTCACATTACTCATATACTAATATGCAAATATAATAACAGGTGAGACAAATTTAGAATACTCACTATATCAATGGAGTCTAGAAAGGAAACAATAGCCTTGTCAGTGGAGGGTTTCATTTTAGAAGGGGGAAACTGTCTTACATGTGTCCTGGATAATGGCATGGTACCAATAAGCAGTCTGAGGTAGGGGGAGGACTTTTTGCAAGACCACAGGGCAGCTGAATGGCTAAATGTGGCCCCCAGTTGTTACAAGGAAAGACCAGGCCTTATATGGGAGTGTAGCTCCCTCTTTGGACTCACTTTCCTGACTCCCGCTTGTACTGGAAATTTGGAATTCCTAAGATCAGCTGACTACTTCTTTCTTCAGAATTCTATCATCATGTAACCTTGAAGGGAAAGGGTCACAAGTGTTGTTGCAGTGTGCTCTCCTCAATATTGATCAGCTGGTTGGAATCAATTAGCTTTTACAAAAGGTTATTTACTGAGAAGATATGACAAGGGATGAAGTTACAAAAATATTTGCCCCGGGCTAGGGTTCCAGTTTCCCTTCCCCAGTTTCTATTCACAGAATCCATAGGAGTGAAGAGTGGGCATCAACTTCAAGTAACATGATAATGAAGCACATACGTAGGGTACTTGGGCAGAGAGGTACCATCTTGGTTCTGGGAGTCCTCTTCTCCTTTAGAGAGGTTTCCATCAAATTTGTTTTGGTGCAAGGAGTTGGAAATGGACAAATCATTTCATTATTCAAGTCAGTAAACATTTATTAAGCTCCTGCTATATACCAACCCTGTTAAATTCAGATAGACTGTCTCCTTCCAGGAAGAGTTGAGTCAATGTCAATGAGTCAATCTGTTGCTGAGCTGAGTCAAGCAGGTCACTCAACTCTTTCTCTGCCCTTGCCACTAGTTCTGATAGTTTTTGCATGTTCCTGATTGCTGAGGATTCCTCTGACTTTCTTTCTGACTTCTGGAAGCCATCTTCAGACACTCATTCACCTAATTAAGAAAGAATAAATGCAATAGAGGCACCATATATTCATTGACACATAGGAGGCTGGTGAGGAGATGAGGTAAGTGTTCCCTTTCCTCTCTTTCCCCTCAGTCATTCGTGGTTAGAAGTAGCCTCACCAAATCTTCCTATATTGAATTAGAACTAGGAGGGAAATATTATACAACCCACAATGAAAGGTAAATCCACATTGGCCAGTCTCTCCATTACAGGGAGAATAAGTTAATTAGTAAGCACGTACTCATGAAGTAATCAAAGGATCCCTAGAGTACTGAATTAATTGTTTGGGGGTGTATAGAATAGGTTTCAAACTAGAGGCCTATGGTTGGCAAGTGGCCAGCAAAACTCTCCATTTTAATCTGACCTGAACCAGATTAAAATGTAATTGGAAAATGTTTAACAAAATAAATAAAAATATAATACAATATAGATAATGTTAATTTGTAGTTTTCTAAGGAGGAAGGAAGAAAGAAAAAGAGAAAGGAAAAAAGGAAAGTAGAAAGGAATGAAGACAGCTAATAGACAGAAGATAGATAGATGTAATTATGGACTGAGAGAAAGGGGTCTAGAACAGTGGTATCAAACTCAAATAGAAATGAGACCACTAAACTATACATAAGGATCCCTGCAGGTTGCATATTGGCCTAGGAAACCATATATTAATGTCATCTATGTTGTAGAATTTGGCACTACTGCGACCAACTCTTTGCACTCAAAGAGTTTATGGTGTAAAAGCCACTCAGGGTGCTGGCAGCTAGTCACAGTGGAGAGACTGCTTGGCCTGGAGTCAGAAAGACTTGATTCAAAATTTGGCCGCAGATACTTATTAGTGGTATGACTTTGGGCAACCACTTTTTGCCTTGGTTTCCTCATCTGTAAAATGGGGATAATAATAACACTTACCTCCCAGAGAGGATCAAATTGATGATAGTTGTAAAGCATATAGCACAGTACCTGGCACATATTAAGTGCTATAAAAATGTTAGCTATTATTATTATTATTATTATTTTAATGATAATGATGATGGCAGCCAGTCAATAAATTAAGTACTTATTCATGAATTAAATTAAAAACAACCTACTTTTATGTTTATAGATGATCTATGAAATGTGATTCTGAGAATTCCTGTCTCCCACTTTCTGCAACTATGTCACCATCACTGCAGAAGCCAAAAGGGGCCATGTGGGACTAAGGGCCATTTTGTTTTTGTTTTTGTTTCAGACGTTGCTATGGCTAAAGAATTCATCACCTAGTGGCCAGAATACCGATGATGAGCCTCTCTGTCCTTAGTGAGGCTGGTCCTCTGAAAGCAGAATCACCCAGTCCCAGAACCATCCTTAAAGTTTTCCCAGCTTGATAGGAGTGGCCAGAGCTTGAATTTTGCTGGCATGCCATCAGAAGAGCTTTGTGAAAGTACTAGATATCTGTGAGTTAGCAGGCCTTATACCCATTTTAATGCTTTGTTCTCAAACAAATGGCTTAAAAAAATTGATCAGGTGTTGTCTTTAGCCGAAGGTAATTAGTACATTAAAATGGTGTAAGTAATAAGCTATGCTTATTCTAGGTCTCCTTTTTAAAAATATTCTTTTCTCCAACTACACAGAAAAACAACTTTTAACATTTTTTTTGTTTTGAGTTCCAAATTCTATTCCTTCCTATTCTTCTATTTCCTCCCTTTCCCCCTCCCTAAGATGGTAAGCAATCTGATATAGATTATATATGAAAAATCATATAAAACATTTTCATATTAGTCATTTTGTGGAAGAAAACAAACTAAAAAAGAAAGAAAATAAGAAAGAAAGTGGAAAATAGTATGCTTCAAACTGTATCCAGATGCCATCAGTTCTTTCTCTGGAGCTTTCTCATTCTTAAGATTTATTTTTGTTTCTTTTAACATCTTTTTGGTGTATTAGCAACAATTATAATACTGTTTTGAGAAGAAAAGGTAAATTGGGTTATTAAGCTGACAGTGGTGCAATAATAATAGGTTACATTTATATAACATTATAAGCTTTGTAAAATATTATCTCATTGGGTCCTCACAACAACTTATGAGGCAGGTGCTATTTTCACCCCCAATATGTAGATAAGGAAAGGAAGCTGAGAAACTAAGCAAATTGACCCGTCACATAGCTAGTAAATGTCTGAGGCAGGATTTGAACTCAGGGCTTCCTAACTCCAGGTAGGGTTCCTTACTCACTATATGACATAGCTATGATGCTTTAAGGTTTACAGATTGCATGTGTTATCTCATGTTATCCTCACAACATCCATGTCAGTTATGCATTGAGGAAACTGAGACTCTAAGAAGTTAAATGACTTACCCAGAGTCACAACACAGCAGGGGGTATGCTGGTTAAATGTTTAAGAACTGGCTCTTTGAAAAAGAAGTATGCTTTTTTAAAAAATTAACTTTCTATTTTTTGAAAAAGAAGTCTCTGCCCTAGTAATGTTTTCTCCATCATTTTCTTAGGCCTAGAAAATCAAGAAAATAATAAATCAATCCCTGATTTGCAATAATTTGTGGGGTATAGATGCTCACATTAAAAATTTAACAATTGACTCTGGAGAACTGGTTGGAGTTGGCTCCAGCACAGCCCTACAAAGAAGTGTCTGAGGCAGGTTTTGAATCTAGGTCTTCCTGAAACCAAGGCTAGCATTCTCTCCCCTAAGCTATGCAACCTCCTAAGAAGGAGAGAAAAATGGATGATGCATTATAGAATCAGCTTCCAAGACTCACCTCTGCCACTAACTACTTCATCTCTCTAAGCCTGTGTCCTTATCTGTAAATGAGAGGATTGAATTGGATAATTTTGAAGTTTCAATAGTTCCAAATCCTCAATTTTGGGGGCTATCATTTCATTTCATTTTTCAAATAACAAACATTTCCCCCAACACTGATAAAAAACAAAAACAAAATATAAGAAAACAAAACCCTTGTGATAAATATGCATAGTCAAATGAAACAAATTTCTACACTGTCCAGGGCCAAAAGTGTAAATCTCATTCTGTATCTTGAGTCCATCACCTTTCTGTCTAGTGGAGTGAGGATGAAGCATGTTACCCATTATTTCATTGATCAGAGTTCTTAAATCTTTCAAAGTTGTTTATCTTTACAATATTTTTGTTAATTGTTTAAATTGTTCTCACTTCCCTATGCATGAGTTCATACAAGTTTTCCCAGGGCTCTGAACTCTTTCTGGGGAAGATCGAGAAAAAAGTGCATTTGTCAGGAGGAAATGAAATGAAATCAGGACCTGCCCAGATTTGTGCTTATGGATTGATCCTCCCAGGGCTAATGTGAGGAAAGAATGGAAGACACTTTATAAATCATAAAACACTCTTCAAATATAAAGATTGCCATTTTTCTTATTGTTATTAGAGGTGTTTCCAAAGCACAAAGTTACTCTGCTATTAGAGGAAATTGGTATTCATTTTGCAGACCATTTTTTGGACAGACTCCAGAGACTTCCTCCTGGGGTCCACCATGGAAGATAATGGAAGGGTTGTCTGTGACCTTCAGTAACCAGCTGTTCCCCTGGAGGTTTTTCCAGCTGCCACTGAAGCTAAAAGACAGTGGGGGAGGAGAAGGGAAATCGGTATTCTGAAGGTCCAATTCCTGTAGGATTGGGATAGGGCATATCAATGGCAAAAAAATAAGTTTGAACTGTTAAAGAAAAAACACACCCAAAGCAGGTGGGCTCTAGAAACAAAAGAAGCAGTGAGGAATCATTTGGTTGTTCTCGGGCCAAAAGAGAGGAGTGTGTTTTCAACAGCAACAGCAAGCATCACAGATGCTTGGTTTCAGACAAAAGTGTGTATAGTGTGAAGATTTGCCCCTCCACATTTGGGGGTGAATACAGCCTTGTAGACACTGGAGAATAGGAATGGTTTAGCAATTGTCTTTACAGGAAAAGTGTGTGGTTGCCACTTAGTGCCTACTGGCAGTGCTTTGTACATAGTAGGTGGGCCATATATCTTTGTCACTTGAATTTGCTCCTTTTGGTACAACCCTAGCCTGAGTAAGGTATAACAAGTCAAGAACTCTATACTGAAGGGCCAGTGCTTTTCTGGCTTCCAGTGATTCCATTTTCTTACATTCTCTTACCTGGAATTTTAGCAGATACTATCGGGTCAGGATAAGGTAGATTTCCTCTCGTTTGTTATAGGAGGCTCTCTCAGATTTGGCCCTCCAATTAGGATATGTTCACATGTACATTAGTATTTGAGAACCAAAGGGAAAGTTAAAGATCTTTTTAGACTAACCCTTTCCTTTCACAGAGGAAGAAACTGAGACCCAAACAAGGGAAAAGTTTTTTTTTTTTCCTCTCTCTCAAGGTCATATAAAAAGTTAATATCAGGAGTAAAGACTAAAACTCTAGTCCCTTGACTCCTGGTCTCATGATCCTTTTGTTAAAATACAAACATCTCTATTTCTCTCTCTCTGTCTCTCTCTTCCTCTCTCTCTCTCTCTGTATATCCATTAAGAGACAGTATGGTACAAGAGGTAGAGAGCTAGCCCTGAAGCCAGAAAGATCTGGGTTCATGTCCAGCCTCTGTTACATCCTTGCTATATGAACCTGGTAACTAAATTAATTTCTCAGTGCTTCTAGGCAACTGTCTAAGACTAGAAGTCTCAGAGAAGGTATCCACATTGGTGGGAGTGGGAGTTTTCGTCCCTGGGGTGCTCTTTATATCAATGAAATCCCTGGTCCAGTCCCTTTCCCTTAGGACTCATTAAATATCTACTGTATACATAACAGTGAACTAGATACTGGAAGGATACCAAAAAAGATATAGTTTTGATCTCAAGCAGATAACAGTTTAAGTGGGGAGAAAAGGCAAGAATTAGAGGTAATACAAGGTTTCCTACCATCATAAAATATGAAAAAGGTCTTCTTTTTATTTTTGCTTAGGCAGTTGGGGTTAAGTGACTTGCCCAAGGTCACACAGCTAGTAAGTGTCAAGTGTTTGGTCTGGGGCCGGATTTGACCTCAGGTACTCCTGACTTCAGGGCTGGTGCTCTATCCACTGCGCCACCTAGTTGCCCCCAAAAAGGTCTTCTTAACTTCTCCAGTGTTGCCACAGAGACTTCTGGGGTTAGTTCTCTGTTTCTATGAGAAGTCAAGTCATAATCATTTCATCACAGGCACAAATAGTGTACGTGTCTGGTGTTGGGGAAGTTGTGGTGGACCAGGGGACTGTGCATGTGCATGTGTGTATGTGTGTGTGTGCACTATATGGCAGTGTAGAAGGGAGTTGTGATGGGGGCGTGGGGCAGAGAGGGAGCCATATACCTGAAAATACCACCTGTGCCTTAGCCCCCAGGAGGATTAGGGAGAAAATGGGCCCAAGAAGACAGGCAATATGACACTTGGACCCTGGAGGTGGGGTCTTGAAAAAGTAGAGAGGACTGAGAAGTCATGGAGGTCTCCTACATCTCTTCCTTTCAGTCCTCTCTACTTTTCAAGACACACTTCCTGTACTCTTCCTCCCACTTACAGTTTAAGCTATAGCTTCATTACAATTGTTATTGTTATTATTTCATATTTCCTAAGGATTTTGCAGTCAGTTGTATTTTCCTTTTGGCCATCTTCCTGCTTATGAAGGAACTGAGGGACAGAGACGTGTGGTAACTTTCTTAGTGTCACACTGGACATCAAAGTAGAAGCTCGGCTTAAGCCTTCAACTCTCAAACCTGGTTGCTTGGCTGTGTCTGTTCCACTCTGAGCCTAAATGGTTCAATGCAAAACGAAAAACTCAATTAGCCTGAAGTTTGGTCCAGAAACATGGAATGGCCAGTTTTACTGCTTTATTTAAAGATAAGACTGATCTAAAATATAATAATCTATAGCACGAGCCTCTTATCAACCCTGTAGGTATTATTATCCCTATTTTACAGAAGAAGAAACTGAGGTTCAAATGATTTAAGTAATTTTTCAGGTTCACAAAGTTATCATCAGAGGTAGGACTTGAACTCAAGTCTACATAACTCCACATCTTGAGTTTTAACTCCTATGCCATGCTGCTTCTCAAGAAAAAAAAAAATGTAACTGAATGGAAAACTAATGGAACTTTTTTTTTCCAAACCAAATGAAAGACTAATGAAAGTTTTCCATTAATCTTAGTACCTTCTTGGCTTGTTCCTTCATAATCTGTCACAGTCACATCCATGCCAGAAAAGCATAAAATTATCCTGCTGTTTAGATTACATTCTTGTAAATTCAATCCAATCCAATCAATGCTTATTGGATTTTTAATATAATCAAAGGACTATTCAGGATGATATTCAGAAGAATGACAGACCTTTTTGCAGAATCCTAGCATGTCAGAACTGGGGAGAACTTAGAGATCATCCAGTCCAGTCCCCTCATTTTACAGATGAGAAAACTGAGGCTCATTGAGCGGGAAGTGATTTGCCCAAAGTAGGCAGTCATTCTTTTGCCATGTCATTCATGTGTGTGTTTTGTCTATCCATGTAGATAGTATTGTCTATAGAGATCTGCACTCTGTAGAGAGTTAAATGCATTGGACTGTGTCTAATTGTATTGAATTGACTAAGTCACTGAAGAAGTCTGCTCACTCTTCCTTTTCCTTTTAGGGGGTTTGGAGAATGGAGCCATTGTTTCTTGAGATCTCTCTTCCCTGCTTCCCTTCATGAAAAAGAAACGATACTCCATGTTCACCTTCCAGAAACCATCCTTCTTTCTATAACATTCATGTGCAGATTGGATATGACTGTGCAGTTTGCTTATATGCTTTTATATGAACAATTGGTTTGTCTCTTCAGCTATACTAGAAACTCCTTGAAGGTGGGGACTATATTTCCTATTGGGTTTGTATCTTTTATGGTGTTTAGTTTACTGTGCATACTTAATAAATACTTGTTGAACAAATGAGTGAAAGAATTAATGTATGCTATTTGATTTCAATTCTATCTCAGCCCTGACATCTGATAAGGGTGTGGAGCAGAGGCTTCTTAGCAAGGATTCAGAAAGGGCAAGTTACCATTTTTTAAAAGTATAAATTACATATGCA
This sequence comes from Vombatus ursinus, assembly GCF_900497805.2. NCBI lineage: Eukaryota > Metazoa > Chordata > Mammalia > Diprotodontia > Vombatidae > Vombatus > Vombatus ursinus. The sequence goes on along the minus strand of NW_020944476.1, from coordinate 561,841 downwards.
TCTTTTTCAAGAGGTCTCTGACTTCACCAGTGTATGTACCTCCAGGCCTCTCCTAGAGTTGCTGTGCCAATAAAACACACACACACACACACACACACACACACACACACACACACAATTTAGAAACTAGTGTACACGGATTTTAAGCTGGAAAATCATGACATGCAATTTTAGGAAGCAAACATTCAAAACGCACAGTTGAAAAAACAATACAGAGTAAGTGCCAATACATCCAGGATCTGTGATTTCATTGGTGTGGATTTGATGTTGCTTATTGTTCAGTCATTTCAGTTATATCCAACTCTTTGTGACCCTATTTGGTGTTTTCTTGGTAAAGATAGATGAGGAAACTGAGGCAAACAAGGTTAAGTGACTTGCCCAGGGTCACACAGTTGTAAATGTCTGACACCAAATTTGAACTCAGGAAGACTTATCTTCCTAACTCCAGGCTATCCACTGTGCTACCTACTTGCCCCCCATTTTCTATTAGCAGTTCAAAAATCTATGTTGCTTAAAGAGCAAATATGAGTCACCATTTTGAATGTCTACTCCCCCCAACAGTGTAATTATTATGATTGCTAGAGAGTCAGTAGGGTAAAATGGAGAGATGGTCTGTCCTTGGAGAAAAGAAAACCTAGGTCCAAGTCTTGCATCTGACATGTACTAGCTATGTGACTGTGGGCAAGTCCTTTATCCTCTTAGTGTCCAAGACATCTCTTTTATGATGATAAGTTACAAAGGACTTACTAATGTGCATTTGTGGAAGTAGTTCCCTACCTATGCTGAAAAAAAAAAACACAAGGCTAAATAAAAATTTTTTTTTAAAAAAGTATCATTAACTGGTGATATTGTCATAATGACAAATCAAAATATAATTAATCCCATTTGTATGTTTGTATCTAAATTTGTAAACTACATCTGTTTGTATATTTATAAATATTTTAACACCAAATTATACTTTTTATTTGAAACACTGTATATATGTTGTCATAATATACATATGTTTATTTGTTCAGTCATTTTTCAGTCCTGTCAGATTCTTTGTGACCCCATTTGGGGTTTTCTTGGCAAAGATACTGGAGTTTGCCATTTCCTCCTCCAGCTCATTTTACAGATGAGGAAACTGAGGCAAACAAGATTAAGTGATTTGCCCAGGGTCATACAGCTAGCAAGTGTCTGAGACTGGATTTGAACTCATGAAAATGAGTCTTCCTGATTCCAAGCCCGGTGCTCTATCCAATGTACCTGCTAGCCGATAGACATATATATGTGTATATATATAAATACGTATATGTGTATGTATATGTAAATATACATATAAATATGTATATGTGCATATATGTGTATATACATATGTTTATGTATTTTCAACGTATATCACATCCTGAGGCTGCTACTAAAGCCTAGGACTTTCCATGGGCTAGGGTGGGACCAGGTGCAAAGCTGTAACTAGCATTTTGGTAACCCAGGACAATCAGCATAAATTCTACTTGGTACAAGCACTATGAAACTTGCCCTCAAATCCATTTCTAAATTCATGATATAAAAAAATACAAGAAATAGGAAAGATAAATACAGTTGATTGGGAGAAAGAATTTGTTGCTGAAGTGGCTTTCGTGGTACCGAAGGGGTACATATGTGAAATCATTATATCCCCTATATTTCAGTGTTCTAGGTCAGTCTCATTTACATCTCTATCCCTGGCTATGTTTAAGCAAGTACAGGGTTCAAGGTGAATGATACTTTGCCCTCTACCTCACCCTCACCATTTTTCTACATATAAAATATGGTCGCAGTGAATATCAAGGACAGTTAGACAACTTCAAAAGGAAAAAAATAAAAATTTAAGGGGCCACATATAGCTCAAAGGTTATGTGTGAAAAGGAGAGACACATCATTTTTTTTTTTGCCATGGTGACAGGGGGAGTTTATTGGATGATTTTTTGTGTATATGAGTCTCAGATCTTTAAAAAAAATTTTAAACAACAGCTGGCAAAACCACCTTCTTGCCCACCAGTTGCCATTCTAAGTTACTGCTTAGTAACATAGGTCTCCCCAAAGACCAAGGTCTGCAATTCAGCATATTGTTGGGCCAGTTCCAGGCCTTCTCCCTTTGACTTGACTAAAAGTAAAGATCAGAAGCTGCTCTGAGGCTTCAACGTGATTGCCCACATACAAATTCCTAGTCTCCTCTGACATATTTTAAAGGGGCAAGAAGAGTGTGTTCACATAACAGCAGCAGGCTCTTGAGAAGGGTGCACAGAAGACAACTGGGCCTTCTTTTTTATTCAAAGAAATCAGCTGCCCCATCTGTCTCCTTCAGCTTAGGCATGAACCCTTGAAGCCAAGTGGGTAGTTGAGGGGAGAGGGTGGAGAAGTTATCTGCTTGGCATGAAAAAGAAAAAATCATCAAACAGAAAAGACAGAAATGACCCTTGTGCTCCTTCACCCTCAGCAATTCCAGTGTGGAGAAACAGAGCTCATCCTGTGGGCTAAAGAATAAAAAATATTGGCAAAAGGGGAAAGGACTTTTTTTGTACAAAAATATTTATAGCAGCTCTTTATGTAATAGCAAAGAAATGGAAATTGAGGGGATGCCCATCAAATGGGGAATGGCTGAATAAATTGTGGTATGCCACATACTGTGCTATAAGAAATGATGAGCAGGAGGATTTCAGAAAAACCTGGAAAGACTTATATGAACTGATACAAAGTGAAGTGAGCAGAATAAGGAGAACATTATACACAGTAACAGCAATATTGTATGATGAACAACTGTGAAAGACAGCTCTTATCAGCAATTCAATGATCCAAGACAGTTCCAAAGGACTCAAGATGAAAAATGCTATCCACCTCCAGAGAAAGAACTGATAGAGTCTGAATGCAGATTAAAGCACACTATTTTTCATTTCCTGTATTTTTTCATGGTTTTTTTTTCCTTTGGGCTTGTGTCTTCTTTCACAATATGACTAATATGGTAATATATTTTGAGTAATTGAACATGTACAACCTATATAAAATCACTTATTTTCCCAGAGAGGGGTGAAGTAAGGGAGAGAGAGAAAATTTAGAATTCAAAATTTTAAAAAATGAATGTTAAAAATTGTCTTTACATGTAACTGGGGAAAATATTATTTAAAAAAAATTGGTGATACCATTAGGAGAAATGTTGTTGTGGCATCCAGGGAAAAATATCATTACTGGAGTAAAAGTGTTTTAGGGGTTATGCTAAGAGTTTAATTTAAAAAAAATTGGAGAAGCATATTGTGGTGGAAAGAGCACAGGATTTGATGTTAGAAGACCTGGGTTCAAATCCTGACTGACACTTGTCTGTGACTTTGAGCAAGTCATTCATCTCTGAGGATCTCAGTTGTCTTAACTGTAAAATGAGGAAATTGGACTAGACACCCTCAAAAGTCTCTTTCCAGCTCTTAATCTATGATCCTGTGATGTCAAATGTATAATTTAAAAACTATGTCATAAGACAAAGACTCGGCTCTCAATGAAGCTAACAGGTTATTATTGAGGGAACAACTTTTTGTTGTTCAGTCATTCCTGACTTTTTGTGACCCCATTTGGGGTTTTCTTGGCAAAGATATTGACATGGATTGCCATTTCCTTCTCCAGCTCATGTTACAGATGAGGAAACTGAGGCAAACAGAGTTAAGTGGCTCACCCAGGGTCACACAGCCAGTTAGCGTCTGAGGCTGGATCTGATCTCAGGAAGACGAATCTTCCTGACTCTAGGCCCAGCACTCTAACCACTGCACTGATCAGGTGCCTCAGGGGTGAGGTGAGGAACAATAAGTCAGCACAAAAAAAATGTAATGCAAATTAGAGGGAGAGAAATCCAAAAAAGAGTTTAAACATGGAGGTTGGATATATTTAGGGAAGAAAAGCCTCTTGGGGACTTCTGAGGCTTTGAAATGCATAGACCATTGGATTTCAAGCTGAATAGGACCCTAGTGATGCTGGAGTCCACACTCCTCATTTTCATTTATGAAGAAATCGAAGCTTTGAGAGTTCCCACACATAGTATGTAACAAAGGACTCAAACTCTGGTCACTCTATCTCTGCCTCTCCAGGAAATGCTGCAAACCATGACGTGCTGGTGGAAACATTAATTTTCTATGTTCCCTTGTGCAGTCATGACCTTGGAGCTAAAGGGAGTCTGGGAGATTTTGGGGCGGGGCTGGTCTGTCAGCTCTCTTGTATTGTGGGAAGACAATCATTAACCAGTCTTAACTTCACTAAAAGAATGTGTGGATTCTAGTTTAGTATAGGTGGTATGGGCAACAAATGTTAGCAGGAGACCAAAGAACAAAGTAAATGTTTGACATAGAGGCATTAATTTGTTATGCCCAACTTTTCTTTTATCTGAAGTTTCTTCTTTTTTCTTCTTCCCTAGAATGAAATGAAAGCAAATCAATTGCTGAAATATTTGGAGAGGCCTGAACCCCACCTCATAGTTATTTGGCAAAGTTTATGTCTCTGGGGTGTTTTGTACAGTGAAGTAACAGGAGGGGTGGCATAGCAGCTTGGGGTCTTTCATTTGGGTCAGTAATGCTTGATGGAGGCATGGTGAGGTAAGTAGGGCATGAAAGTTAAAATGCAGAAAGCAGAGGGGAATATATTATATTTCTAGCTGTTTCTTCCATGTTCTAGATGAGAGTTGGAGACATTGGGAAGAAAGAGAGCAAGAGAGTTGAGAACCTGATAGATGATAAGGAAAATCCAAAGAGGTGAGAGATGGATGGGACTTTAAGAGGCCACTGAATCCAACTCCCTTGTAATACAGATGAGGAAATGGAGGCACAGAGTGGGTTAAGTGACCTGTCCAGGGTCACACAGTTGGTAAGTGTCTAAGGTAGGATTCAAACCCAGATCTTCCTGATTACAAGTCCATTGCCTTATCCATTACACTTGCCTCATAGTTTGATGGAAAGTTAGAGATGTTTTAATAATAAACCATTCCAAAGTTCTAGAGTCAAAGGTCCCCAAGGAGGAATCTGACCAGGGGTGTGCTAGAGACAGTTCATGAGAGCCAGTTGTTAAACTTTTGGTAGGGGAGGGAATAAGCATTTTTATAGTACCTACTATGTACTAGTCACTATGCTAAGTGTTACAACAACCATGCCAGGTAGGTGTAGTTATTATCCCCATTTGACAGTTGAGGAAACTGAGGTTAAGTGATTAGCTCAGAATCATACCACCTGTAAGTGTCCCAAGGCTGTATTGAACTCAGGTCTTTCAGGCTCCAGGCCCATCATTTTATCCACTGTGCCACCTAACTGTGAAGAAAAGAGAAGAGAATAAACATTTATATAGTATCTACTGTGTACTAGACACTTTGCTAAGTGATTTTAACAAAAATATATAAGCATATATACATAATATACATATACATGTATGCATATACATGTATGTAGAATACACACACATGCAGTTAGATGGCTGAGTGGATAAAGCATGGAGCCTGAAGTCAGGAAGATCTGAGTTCAAATTTGGCCCCAGGTACTTACTCAGGCAAATCACTTAACTTCTCTGAGCCTTAAGCCATTGGAGAAGGAAATGGCAAACCATTTTAGTATCTTTGCCAAGTAAACTCCATGGATGGTATTGATGTGCCGTGCTTCATGGGGTCACAAAGAGTCAGACACGACTGAACAGCAACTCTCTGTCTCTGTCTCAGTCTGTGTGTATATGTGTGTGTGTGTGTGTGTGTGTGTGTGTGTGTATCCACACATATATAAAATTTATACCTCAGAAATCAGTCAATGCTATGAATCAGGGCTTGCTTTATTGTTTTGTTGATTGTCTAAACTTAAGAAAGTGATGGAGAAAAGGTTAATAATGCAGATTAAATTTTAAAGTGTGTCATGCGTGATTTGGCCCAGAAAGCCAGTTGTTAAACATTTGCTAGTACACCCCTGGATCTGACCCAAGATAAAGATTCAGGATGTTTTAGGAAGAAGCATTCCTATCAAGTATGAGGGTCATGAGATCATAGACCTGGAGCTAGGTGGGGCCTCAGAGGTCCCCCAGTACAACTCCCTCTTTTTACAGTTGAGTTAACTCGAGGCCCAGAGAGTGATTAAATTACTTTCCCGAGGTTACACATTACGTGTCAGAGCTGGGATAGGAACCCATTTCCTGTGATTCTAAAACCAGTGTCCCTTCTGCTCTACCAAGTGGGTCATATTTAGTAATTCAGGTTTGATGAAAATGTTATTACTTTGTAACTCAGGGTTCATTTATTTAAAATCTTGCTCAATAAAATTATATTTTACTCTTGAAGTTATTTTTTACTCTATTGAAGGAAGTCTGAACCTCACCTTGCAGTTATTTGCAAAAAGCTTATGTCTCTGGGATTTTTTGGACAGTGAAGTGGCAGTCCTGCAACCACTAAGGTAGCACGACAGCCTGGAGGCCTGGTGGCGTGGAGGCCTTGTGGCATGACATTTTTCATTGGGGCTGATAATGCTGGGCTGAGGCAGGTGAGGTAGGGCAGGAAAGTGATAATTTTGTTGGATCTGGGATCTCATTAAAGCAGATTTGCCTTCTGGTGCTGTATATAGCCCATTCATGCCTTCTTATCTTGAATTATTTTTATCCATGTTCTGCAAGAGTGTGCTGGTAAATGTTTAACAACTCAAGAAATATACCCATGATACGTTTTTACGTTTAATTTGCAATATTAACATTTTTTCTATCATTTTATTAAGTCTAGAAAATCAACAAATGAATAAATCAAGCTCTGATTTGTAGCGTTTACTGACTTCTGAGATGTAAATATTCACACTGAAAATTGAACAATCATCTCTCATGAGTTGTTTATAGCTGGCTCAGCACATTGATGTTCTATAAATTATAGTGTCACATAGGGAATGCAGAAAGTGTATGGGGCTGCATTCCTCTAGGTCACCTGGATAACAATGGAATAACCATCTTACCTCTTTGATAATATCTTTTACACCATCTTCTCTAGCATATAGTGTTTTCGTTGGTAATTTGCTGCCATCTTTTTATGACTGCTATAAATCTCTTCATTGCCCTTTCAGTGATCTATAATGTTAATTCTTCAGAGACTATGGTAGCCACCGCATCTCCAGAAGAATATTGGTGTTAAAAATTGAACTTTTGTTTCAGGGAGAAGCTTGGAGCCATTGAAAGAGCTGTTTAGTTTCCCAAAGAAAACCAGGTGTGTTCTTCTGTTCAATTCCAGTTTCAGCTCATTGTTTATGGGCCGTGTCATAGATGTATGGACTGAATGGTAGCCTCTAAAACTGAACTGACATGACCAATGTGTAAATATGATTAATGTGATTGTACATGTATAACCTATATCAGATTGCTTGCTGTTTTGGTAAGGGAGCAGAGGAAGAAAAAATTAGAACTTAAAATCTTACTAAAGTGAATGTAGAAAACTATCTTTACATGTAATTGGAAAAAATAAAATACTATTAAGTGAAAAAAATTAAGTAGTCTGAACAATAGGCATCTTTCATCTACTTGGTTTTTCCTGTGTGGATTGACTAAAATCTTTGAAGTGTTTTATTTATCTCATTTAGGAGACTCTGTACTGTTTTAAAGTTTGATGCAATGAGCACCATATTACTAGCAAACAGGAGCATTTAAAGGGTCTTACCATGTAAGGAGGATTCCTTTTTGATTTGGACTCTGAACAGGGAATCCTCCATGATTGAGGCAAACATCTTTGCTGCACTTATATCTTGTTTTATGGCTTGTTTGATATAAGCGATCTATGAATAAAATTATCTAGATTTGACCAAGTATGCAGAGAGAAGGTTCTACTAGAAGTGTCATAATTTTGAAGGCATGATGGATTAATTCTGAAGATGTTTTAAAGAAAGGAGGATTCCAAATTCTTTAAAATTTAAAAAAAATTTTTTCAATTAAGAAATATTTATTTACTTTTCCTCCTTCAACTGAACAAAAATAACAAAAAGAAAAATAAATCCCTCATAACAAATATGCAGAGTCAAGTGAAGCAAATTATTGATCATGTCCAAAAATGTATGCTTCATTTTGCATATTGATTTCACCTCTCTGTCAGAAGATCAGTAATGTAATTTATCTTTAATCTTCCAGAACTTTTGTATGTCATTGTATTAACTTGAATTCTTAAGTCTTCCAATATCATTTTTCTTTATAATGTTGTTATTGTGTAAATTGTTCTCTTCATTCTGCTCACATCATTCTGCATTACTTCACATAGGCACTCCCAGTTTTCTCTGAAGCTATCCATTTTGTCCTTTTTTATGGACAACACTATTCCTTTACATTCACATGTGGCACTTTGAGTCATTCTTTAATAAGATGGCACCCCTTTAGTTTCTATTTTTTTTGCTACTACCCCCCAAAAAAACCCCAACCCTGCTGTGTATGTATTTGTATATAAAGGTCCCTTTCCCATTTCTTTTATCTCTTTGGTGTGTATAGGATTTGGAGGTATATGGGATGTATTAGATGCTATATACCTAATAGTAGTATCACTAGGTCAAAGTATATGCACAGCTTTTCATTGTTGAGGACATAGTTGCAAAATGCTTTCAAGAATGGTGGGACAAATCACTGCTCCACCCAGAGTGCATTAGTGAATTAGTCTGTTTTCCTACAGACTCTCCAACATTTTCCTTTTCCTTTTTTCCCCATCTTTGCCAAGATAGCAAATTTTTTGAGGGGGCATATTCATTTTATTACTACCAAATGGAGGCAGTTGAGAAAAGAATAATACCTCCATGCCTTCTTGTCCATCTCTTCAAAATGCTTATGAGTAATCTATGCATTTATTATAGGCATCCTTGATGATGAATGATATGAGTCAGGAACAGACAGCCTTTCGCAAATGATGTGCAGTGATACCATTTCCCTTGACACCCTTTCCAGTACTGGATTTACCTTCAGTTATACATCTGGCTCAGAAGTTGTAGTGGCAGAATTTGAATACTCCTAGCTCCCTGTCCCCACTTCTACACTCTCCCTTTATCATCATCACTGAACAAAAATGTCCTCCTTTGAGGTCCACATTTTTCAAATTTATCACCTGATGCAGATCCTAGTACCAGGTATCTATGAGACCCCAGGGCATTCTTTGTCCTTTCTCAATGAGTTCAGTGCCTGGTTCATAGTCTTCCTTTTTATTTTGTCTTCTCATTCTGGGGATGTAAACTTACATGTTAACATTCCCTTAAATATCCTAACTTCCCAGTTCATCAATATACTCTACTTCCATATCTACTGATCCACTCCACCCTAGATACACACAGGGATGGTCATACTCTTCATCTTGCCATCACTGACATGCTCTATTTCCATGTTCAAAAATTCTGAAATTCTTTTATCTGATCACACTCCTCTAGCTTTCGATCTCTCCTTATATTTTAATTCTCCTAAAACTCTTCATCCTCATCATGTTCTCCAATCCCTCCATCCTTCAAGACTGCCCTGAGCCCTTATCTGGCTATACTTTGTTCCCTTCCTAATTTTCACCCTTTGGTAAACGAGTTAAATTCTATCCTGCCCTTATCCTTCATTCCCGAATCCTGTGCTTTCTTTTCCTGTTGTCAAATATGCCTTCCAGCTAGGTGTGCACAATGGGTAGAGCACTGGGCATGGAGTCAGGAAGATATGAGTTCATGTCCAGCCTCAGATGCTTACTAGCTGTGATCTTCAGCAAGTCATTTAACCCTATTTGCCTCAGTTTCCTCATCTGTAAAATGAATTGGAGAAGGAAATGTTGAACCACTCCCGTATCTTTGCCAAGAAAACTCCAAATGGGGTCATGAAGAGTCAGACATGACTGAAACAACTGAACAACAGCAAAAACCATGCCTTGCTGAACCCTGACTTTAAATTACTCCTACCATCCACCTTCTTTGCTCCTGCCCACGTGCTGCTCAATAGAACTGAAGGAAATAATAAAATTGTGCTGACTGGGTGAATTATAAATTTATGCTAGTTAATCTCAACTGAGCCATCACTACAGCAAAACAATCCTACTCCTCCCTAATTGATTCCTAATTACATTCACCTCAGCAGTTGTTCCAAACCTTTTTTTTTTCTCTTCAAGCTGCCCATACCACTCCCTCCCTCTCTCCCTCCTCCCCAAGATTCTGACTCAATATGTCAATATGTCAAAGAATTAAAGCCATTCATGGAGAATACCTACTTCTCTCCTTTTCAACTCAAAGCTCTCTTTCATTGTCCCCTACTATCTCCTTCTTTATTTCCATTTCTAATGATGAAGTGGACCTTATACTTGGCAAGACCAACCCCTCTACCTTGAGCCTTGATCCCATTCCCTCCTGTCTTTTCCACCAGATTGCTTCTGCCGTCATCCCCACACTCTCTAATTTTGAAGCTGTTACTATTTATTGGATCCTTTTCTACTGTCTACACACATACCTCCCCCATCCTTAAAAAAAACAAACAAACAGAACCTTCAAGTAAATACTTACTATGTCAACTAGCTATCATCCTATATCTCTCTTGGCCTTCTCAGCTAAACTCCTTAAGAAAGCTACCTATAACTGATGCCTTTACTTGCTTACCTTTCACTCTCTTTTAAATCTTACTCAATCTGGTTTTTGACTTCATCATTCAACTGAAATTTCTCTTTCCAGTTACCAATTATCTGTAAATGCCAGATATAATGGAGTCTTTTTGATCATCATTGTTCCTGACTTTTGAAAACTAGCCTTTGTACACTGTCCCCTACATGTACTCTGTGTTACTACCTCCCTACCTTTGTTCACTCTGTCCCTTATGCCTAGGATGTTTTCCATTTCCCTTCTCTTGTTTATGACCAAACTCAAATGCTGTCTGCTCCATGAAAATTTTCTTCATCCCTTTAGTGCAGAGGTTCCCAAACTTATTTGGCCTACTGCTCTCTTTTAATAAAAATAACTCAGAGTCCTCTAGAAATCTACTTCCTTTAACCCTTTAATATTTTTTTTAAAATTTGCATCATTTCAAAAAAGTATAAAATATATTTCTTTAAAATGACACATCTTAAATTTAATAATTTATTGTAAATTTATGTTTTTTTCCCTGAATTGAAACTTTGATGGTGCAATATTGCATCATGCAACTGTATGGTATTGTATTGTAAACAAGTCATTATTTGCATGTATTCCTGCTGATGGATGCTGGACTTTTTGACAATGCACAACACTCTTCTCTGCCAACACTTGCTTGTTAAGACCTGTCAGTAGACTTGACCACTGATTGGTTATAACTTGCATTTTGTGTGTTTATTTGGAAAATAATGTAATTGCTGCAACATTAACTCTGTTGCACAATAGTTGAAACATGTACAAATGGTTTTTCAAAATTTTCTTCTCTTTTCTTCTTTCCTTGTGCTTCTATCACCCACTTATTTTTTCAATGCCCCTCAATTGTACCCAAAGCTATTATTGTCCCCTTGGATCATTCCAGTGTCCCTCAGGGGGTGGTATCACACACTTTGGAAACCTATGCTACCCAAGGCTACTATTGTCCCCTTGGATCATTCCGCGCCCCTCAGGGGTGGTATTGTGCACTTTGGAAACCTATGCTAGTGGTTCATGATCTTCTCAGCCACATAGTTCACCTTGCACTTTGTGCCTCTCATGCTGTTATAATGTATTCTTTTGTCTCATAATTATTTGTGTATGTGCTATTTCCCCCTACTAAATTATAAGTTCTAAGAAGGCAGACATTGTGTCTCATCTGAGCTGTGCATCTCCTGTCACATGTTTTGTACATGGTAGACATTTGCTGAATTGCTAAAAATATCTAATTACAGCTTATTCCACTAAGTTGTACTATACATTAAGCTGACTTCCCTAAAGCAATGTATTGCCTCTCAGTGCTTAGTTTGGTTTCTGCACTATTTCTTAACAGGTGGAGCATTGGCACTTTGGTGCATAGTGAAGTTGCCTGTGAAATGTCCTGATATCCATGGCTTCCTTGCTCCCTTTTGCCATTTTTGGCCGGGTGGATGGAGGGTGAGGTTAATCATGACTGTGAGAAGAAGGGTAGAGTGGTGGCTGGTAAGGGTTGTGGTTTTTGTCAGAACATATCCACAGTTGTTGCCATCTCTCCTGTCCTCTCTTCTCCTGTCCTCTCCTCTTCAGTCCTCTTTTCTCTTCTCCTCTGCTTTCCTTTTCTCTCCTCTGTACATATATGCCTGTCTGTCTATCTATCTATTTACCTAGTGTATATGTGCGTGTGTGTGTGTGTGTGTGTGTGTGTGTGTGAGAGACAGAGAGACAGAGACAGACAGAGACAGAGAAACTGAGAGGGACAGAGACAGAGAAACAGAGAGAGGGAGAGACAGAGACAGAGGCAGAGGCAGAGGCAGAGGCAGAGACAGAGTTGGAGGAGATAGTGAGAAGCTGAATAGGTCTACTTTGTCCTTTGCTGCTTCTCCCCCACCCTTTACATATGTTAGAGATTTCTTTTCTTTTGCCACTTGTATGTTTTAGACTTAAAAAAAAAAAAGGTGGTTGCATTCAATGATTTGCTTTACCACATGGGACAGGTGGGGAGTGCTCCATTTTCTCCACCCTTATAGCCTAATCCTAGGTGACAATCCTCACAAAGAAGGCAGGATCCGAGTCATTTGGTCTAAGGGGCATGAAGAGGGTGAAACTTTCCAGTGGGCTTTCCATCTCTTTCCAGAACATCTGTTGCCTGGGTTGGAACCCTTGAGATGGGGGGTGGCTCATTGCATACCGCAGTGCCACCACAAACATAGGAGGTCTTGGATGGGGCTGAACTGAAGGCTGAAACCAAAGAAGCCCCAAACCTGTTGTGAAAGCAGCTGCATAAGCCATAAATTGAGTGTGCAAGCAAACCTCACGGCTGTCTAACAGGGAGGGAGGGAGTCAGATCAGCCTTGGACCAGGATAGATTTCTTTATTGTTTTTATGTAAGTGCCCCTCTGAGATCTGCCAGATTCCATCTCGTTTCTCAAAGTCAAAAAGCCACTGGCAGGATTTATTCTGATTTTCGTTTGGGTATTATTGGATGGAAGACAGAATAGTGCTACTGTCTAGGATTGTGTCAGACTCCCACTGGGCTGACTCAGGTTTCCATTTGGTGATTTGAATAAGCTCTCATTTGCTACACCTCAGTCATTACAAGGCTGTCTTTCTTCACATCACTGCAAGTCCCTCACTTATCTGTTCATCTTTACAATATCCCCATTCAACTGTGGAGGCCGTGAGCAGCAGGGATCTCTCTTTATAGTACTGAAAGTTAGACACTGAAAGGGATGGAAGTTTCTTTAGATTACTGCCAAAGTCTCTTTCTAACTCAAATTTGTGGCCTGTAAAATGAGGTAATTGGACTAGATGACCCTTAAAGTGTTTTCTACCTTTAAATCTATGATCTTATGATGAACCAATCACATGAGAAGATGGGTCACATCCCACCCTCCTCATGGTAGCCAATATTGTTTACTTTATCTTTATCTTATCCATTTAAAATGTTTATTTTTGTGTTTTATAATATATATATACATATATATAATATTTGAGTATAGTAGTGTAACTATATAATTTATAAATGGTTCAGCCATTTCAGGTGGGGACAGAAACCCCATTGACATATTCTGGAATATTCCCTCAAGCTCAGAGACTATTTTTTTTGGAAGGGAAGTTGTGATGACATTTATTTAATGAATATTTGCTTCCCTACTATATCTTTTTTAAAAATATATTTAAAATTTTTTTGATGTTTATTTATTTATTTTTAGTTTTCAACATTCACTTCCATAAGATTTTGAGTTCCAATTTTCTCCCCATCTTGCCTTTCCCACCACCCCAAGTTGGCATGCATTCTGAATACCTTTTGCATTCTGAATACCCTTTCCCCTAATCTGCCCTCCTTTCTATTTCTCCCCCCTTTCTTTTATCCCTTTCCCCTTTGATTTGCCTGTAGGGAAGGATAGATTTCTATACCCCATTTCCTGTATATCTTATTTCCCAGTTGCATGTGAAAACAATTTTTTTTAACTTTTGTTTTTAAAACTTTGGGTTCCAAATTTTCTCCCTTCCTCCCTCCTCACTCACCCTCATTGAGAAGGCAAGCAACGTGATACAGGTTATACATGTGTAGTCATGCAAAACACTTCCATAGTAGTCATGTTGTGAAAAAAGTATATTTTGCTTAATCCTATCCCACCCCCCCATTTATTCTATTCTCTTTTTGCCCCTGTCCCTCCTTAGAAGTGTTTGCCTCTGATTACCCCCTCCCCAATCTGCCCTCCCCTGTACCATACCTCTGTTCTCTTGTTCTCTTCCCCCCCTATTTTCCTGTAGGGTAAGATAGATTTCCATACCCAATTGAGTGTGTATGTTATTCCCTCCTTAAGCCAAATCTGATGAGAATGAGATTCACTCATTCCCTGTCACCTTCCCCTATTTCCCCTCCACTGTAAAAGGCTTTTCTTGTCTGTTTTATGTGAGATAATTTACCCCATTCTACCTCTCCCTTTCTAGTATAATCCTCTCTCACCCCTTAATTTTGTTCTCCAGATATAACACCTTCATCTTCAACTCACCCTGTGCCCTCTATTTATCTATCTATCTATCTATCTGTCTATCTATCTATCTATCTATCTATCTATCTATCTATCTATGTATATACTTACATATAATTTTTTCCCTCCAACTACCCTAATACTGACAAAGGTCTCATGACTTACAAATATCATCTTTCCATGAAGGATTGTAAACAGTTCAACCTTAATAAGTCCTTATGATTTCTCTTTCCTATTTACGTCTTCATGTTTCTCTTGAGTCTTATATTTGAAAGTCACATTTTCTATTCAGCTCTGGTCTTTTCATCAAGAATGCTTGAAAGTCCTCTATTTCATTGAATATCCATTCCCCCCCCCCCCGAAGGATTATACTCAGTTTTGCTGGGTAAGTGAATCTTGATTGTAATCTCCTTTGCCCTCTGGAACATTATATTTGAAGCCCTCCAGTCTCTTAATGTAGAAGCTGTTAAATCTTGTGTTATCCTGAATATGTTTCCACAATACTTGAATTGTTTCTTTCGGGCTACTTGCAATATTTTCTCCTTGACCTGGAAACTCTGGAATTTGGCTACAATATTCCTAGGAGTTTTCCTTTGGGAATCTCTTTCAGGAGGTGATTGGTGGATTGTTTCCATTTCTATTTTGCCCTCTGGTTCTAAAATATCAGGGCAGTTTTCCTTGATAATTTCTTGCAAAATGATGTCTAGGCTCTTTTTTTGATCATGATTTTCAGATAGTCCAATAATTTTTAAATTCTCTCTCCTAGATCTATTTTCCAGGTCAGTTGTTTTTCCAATGAGATATTTCACATTCTTTTCTATTTTTTCATTCTTTTGGTTTTGTTTTACAATGTCTTGATTTTTCATAAAGTCACTAGATTCCAATTGCTCCATTTTAATTTTTAAGGAAGTATTTTCTTCAGTGAGCTTTTGGACTTCCTTTTCCATTTGGCCAATTCTGCTTTTGAAAGAATTCTTCTCCTCATTGGCTTTTAGGACCTCTTTTGCCATTTGGGTTAGGCTATTTTTTAAGGTGTTATTTTCTTCAGTATTTTTTTGGGTTTCCTTTAGCAAGCTGTTGACTTGTTTTCTGTGATTTTCTTGCATCACTCCCATTTCTCTCCCCAGTTTTTCCTCTACTTCTCTTACTTGCTTCTCAAAATCCTTTCTGAGCTCTTCCATGGCCTGGGACCAATTCATATATTTTCTTGGAGGCTTTGGATGTAGGAGCTTTGACTTTGTGGTCTTCTTCTGGTTGTATGCTTTGATCTTCTTTGTGACCAAAGAAAGATTCTATGGTCTGACTTTTTTTATTCAGTTTGCTCATGATCCTAGCCAATTACTTGAGTTATAAACTCTTTGTTAAGGTAGGGGTCTGCTTACAATGTGGAGAATGTACCATCCTAAGCTTCAGGGGTTTTGTGCAGCTGTTTTCAGAGATACTTCTAGGGACTTGTAAATTTTCAGTTCTTCCAAGGTGATATGATAAGAGGCGAGGTGTTTACTCCTTTCCTGGCCTACGTTCTGGTCTATGAGTCAGCACAAGCACTCTTTTCTGCCTTGGAACTGTGAGGAGGGTTTCCTCTCCACAGCCACTACAAGCTCCACCACGCCAGCACTGCTCCTCACCTCAAGACCGTCACCCAGGACTGTGATCCAGATCCAAGCATGAGCAAAGCAAGAGAATCTTGCACCAGCAAAGAGATCCCTGCAATCCCCCTCTGATCAGCCACGTGATTCCCCCTCAGTCTTTGGGCTGGAAACTCTGGAAGCAGCCATTGTCCGGGGTCCACATGCAATGGGACTAGGGCTGGTACTGATCTCCTCTCTCACTATAGACACAGACTTTTCCTACTGATCTTCCAAGTTGTCTTTGGTGTTTATGGGTTGAGAAGTCTGGAAACCACCTTAGCTGCCTGTGATTCAGCCCTCTGAGGCCTACTCCAGGTTCACTAAGCCTGTTTTGCCTACACTCCCATGCCGAACTGCATTCCTCTCCCTGCCCAGCGTGATAGACTTTTCTGATCAACCATCCAGGTTGACTTGGCCTGGAAATTTGTTTCACTCTGTCTTTTTGTGGGTTCTGCTGCTTTAGAATTTGTTTAGAGCCATTTTTACAGGTATTTGGAGGGGTTTGGGGGACAGCTCAAGCAAATCACTGCTTTTACTCTGCCATCTTGGCTCTGCCCCTCAGAGACTATTTTCTAAAAGGTATAGAAGCAACATGCTGTTGAAAGTTATGGTGACTTAGTATCTTGTTGTCCCCTACCCTACTTATCAACAAATGTTGGGGAAGGCTTTGTAGGGGAAGGAGACACTAAGTTTGGAGCTTTTTGTATTACTTGCCCTTTTTATTACTTGCCTATCTATGAACTGTCATGCTCTTGCTACTTTGGGGAGGAACTGAGATGCAATGGCCCAACCTCTTTTGCTGGGGTGGACCTATCTGAATTGTCTTAAAGTTGCCTATAAAAGCTGTCCCCACCTTGAAGCCAATGCTGATCTTCAGTGATAAGCCCTCTTGTTGATACCTTGACTTATAATGAAATCCTTTTAATTCTCTTTATCCCAAGTTTTTCTCATTAATCGGGGTGAAAGCCTAAATGAAGAATTTTCCTTTCATCAATATTTTACATGCAAAGATGAAGCCTGTCACTTACCATCACAAAGGCATATATTTTGACTTGAGTCCTGAATAGTAGTAATTGATTTCCACTGGTTCATCTTAATGGGATCACAGAATTTTGGAGTCATGAGTAAGCTCAAAGGCCTTCCAATTCAATGTGTACCTGAAAAAATATTCACACTGCAACGCATTCAAAAATTGGTCATCTAATCTTTGAAGATCTCCAGTAAGGTGGAGAATATTTGTTTCTTCTTTGTGACCAGGGGTAGCTATTTTTTAAAGTCACTTATCATTTTGAAATGTATTATGAAACATAGTATAAAGTGTTAGTCTAAGTCAGATTTCTCCCAGATTGCTTTCAAATTTTCCTGGCATTTTAAAAAAATATGAAATTCTTTCTAAAGTATTTTCTGGTTTATTGAATACTGGGTTACTGAATTTCATTGTTTCTGGTACTCCCTTGTCTAGTTGGTTCCATTAATTTACATCCTTATTTTATAATTAATAGCAGATGGTTTTAATAACTTGATTTATACTATAATTTAAAGTCTGGAAGAACTTCATTTTTATCACTTTTCATAATTTACATTGATATTCTAGATCCTTTATTTTTCAAAAAGATTTAAAATTTTTTTATCAAGTTCTATAAAATATGATAATTTGATTGGTACAGCATTAAAAATGTAAATCACTTTGCTAATATTGTCATTTTTATTATATTGTCATAGCCCAGCCATGAGCACTGAATATTTCTCCTATTTAAGTTCTTTATTTCTTTAAGGAACATTTTGTAATTGATTCTATACAAGTGTTTGTGGGCTTTGGTAAATTAATTCCCAAATATTTTATGCATTTTGTAGTCATTTTAAATGGAATTTCATTTTGTATTATTGCCTCATAAATTGTGTAATTATTATATAGAAATGCTGTTGACTTCTGAGGGCTTATTTTATACCCTGCAACTTTGCTGAAGCTATTAATTGTCTCATTTAGTATCTTCTCTGATTAAGATGTTCTAAATAAGCCATCATGACATCAGCAAATAGGGATAGTTTTATCTCTTCTTTACCTATCTTTATGCTTTTAATTTCTTCCTCTTGTCTTATTGCTAGCATTTTCAGAACTACATCAAATAACAGTGGGGAGAGTGGACATCCTTGCTTTATTTCTGTATTTATTGGGAAGCTTCCAATGTCTTCCCATTGCATATGATGTTTCCTTTTGGTTTTAGATAGATACTTTCATGATATTAAAAAAAATCCCTCTATGTCTGTACTTTGGAGGGTTTTTTAAAGCACAAATGGATATTGTAGTTGGTCAAAAGCCTTTTCTTAATCTATTGAGATGATCACATGATTTTGGATGGTTTTATTTTTTAACATAATTCATTGTCTTGATTGTTTTCCTAATATTAAACCATGCTTGCATCTCTGGTATAAATCCAATTTGGTTATGATAATTAATTTCCTAGATGAATTTCTGTAGTCTGACATTTTACTGAAAATTTTTGAATTATATTCATTAATAATATTGATCTATAGTTCTCTTCCTATGCTTTAGCCTTTATTGGCACAAGTATTAGGAATATATTTGTCTTATAAAAGAAACCTAGTAGAATGCTTTCTTTCTCAATTTTTGAGAAAAATTTGTGTATGTTGATGTTAATTGTCCTTTAAAAATTGAATAGATTCTTTTATGAATCCATGAGGACCTGCAATTTTTTTCTTGGGTAATTCATTTACATCCAGTTTTATTTCCTTTTCTGAGATTAAATTATTTAAGATGTCTTTTTGATTTTGTTAGTTTGGGCATTTTATATTTTTGCTCTATTTCCTTTATACAGGAAGAGTAGAATTTTTATTTTAGGTCACACAAAGATGCCATCTTTAGTGGATGCAGTTAGCTACCTTTCTTCTGACTTTGAATTGGGTCCTCCTGACCAAATTGATTTTCCTTTCTAGTCTTTTGTGTTGTTTTCTGTCAAAATAAGGAAACTGAACTAGATAATCTCTAGGGTCTCTATGGTTTCCATGTTTCCTGGCCTCATCCCATCTTTAGAAACTTCACCCTAGAACTAGAACTAGAGGGTAAAAGATATTTTCCTGCTATAGGTGAAAGAAGCATTAAGTCTCCAAATCTATTTGCTCCCAAACCATGGACTGGTTACTTAACTTCACAGAAACAGAGCATCAGTTTCTCATCTGTGAATTGGGGATGAGAGCAGCAACTACTTTATAGGGTTGTCACAAGGATCAAATGAGATGTGTGTAACATGCTTCACCAGTCTTAAAGTACTATATAAATGTAAGCTATTTTACATAGAGTTATTATTTCCTCAGTTTGACCCTGCGTTTCAGGGATGACTAGCCATGATAGTCAAACTGCATATCTTGAGATCTCTTGTCCTCATAACTTTTAAGTCTGAACTTTTACCTCTTCCTCCAGCCTTTAGCTAGTCCTCCCCGCTCAAATTCACCTTTCCCTGCCCTGCCCAATACAGTTGGTTACTCTTAGCTTGAGACTTTCTTTTGCTTCTTTTCCACCCCACCGCCCTTTAATGACCTTTAATACAAGCAACTGCGTAGACCCATGGGACAAATAAGGAGTTATAAGGCATTAACTAATGTGAAACTATGTCTTTTCTTTTTTTTTTGCCAGGGGCCCTGAAAGGCTTTCATGGTCTCTCTTCATGGTACCACCTGCCTTATGGTGCATCACTGGGCTCCTTTGGACAGAAAACTACCTGGTTATTAAGTCAGATCTCCCTTTTAGTCCCGAACTGGTGATTTTGTGCTTTGGGAGATAAATCCTAACAGCCAGCTGCCTGGGTTTAAGAGGGAGAGGGAGCAGGTGGGGGAGGCAGGAGAGGATCCCCTGATCCCCCCCTCCTCATTCTTTTCCCCTTCCTCAGCAGAGGCTGCCAATCAGGAAGAATACCACAGGGGAATTTTTTCCACTGAGAACAACTGTCCCTGGGGCACAAAGCCCAGTATCACGTTTCAGGGTTCTTCCATTGCCCTTGAAAAGAAGGGCTGTTGGCTGCTGAGTGTGTAGCTCAAAGAACATTTAAATATGTGTGTGTATGTGTGTATGTGTAATATATGCACATATATATTTTAAAATAAATATTTTTAAGAACAATTCATCTATCCCCTGGGTCATTCTTGCCTCTTGTGTGGCATTTCTAGAAAAAATTGCCCCAGATTTGAGGTACTTTTTGTGTTAACATTCAATAAAAACCGTATTTCACAAGCTTTTATTAATGGGTTTACTTTTATCAGCCATCTAGAGGACAAATTGTGCAAACAAAAGACATTTAATAAAATAGCACAATAAAATAGAGAAGATTCCCACAGTGCATACATTGAGTACTCTCTCTTACACATTATAACAATTCCAATAGGGAGGGCATCTGTGAAGAGATTTGTACGGTCAGGGCACACACATGGAAGACGCATACATAAAGAACATGTATGTCCAGGGACTATGCATTAAGGGAACACAAACATGAGATTCATGTAGTCATGAATCCTTGAAGGCTAGTCCTTGAAAAGGACTATACTAGAAACACATTTGGCTAGCACACACATGGACAGAAATTCTGCAGAGTTGCTTGCATCCTCTGGTAATACTGCTTTCTGCTAGCATTGTTTCACTGAACTTCTCTCTGATCCCAGCCTCTGGGCTTCATCTCTTCAGGGCTATGTTCTGGCCATCTCGGCTCCTAGATAGATTCTTTCTAATAAAAGAAATCTGACAGCTTTTGAGCCATCATACCCAGCTAAGTAGAAAAAACAAACAAACAGACAAACAAAACAAAACTCCCAGGTAGAATGTCCTAAGGATGAAATTCAGTCTTTTATTTTTACTCATTATATTTGTACCTGAAATGCAGTCTGTTGTCTCAGAAAACTATATGACTGGGGATCAGAAATTCCTTGTAATTCCAATTAAAGCCCTTATGTGAGTACTGTGCCTCCTAAACCTGTTACAGGGGGCTCGGCCAAAAAAATCTCACAAGAGTATATGGAAGATGGGCTACAACTTTACTTTACTTCTGAGATCCTCTCTGGCTTGTCATACAAATAAATCCAAGCCAGCACAAAAGATAAGAAAGATGTAAAGGTTATTCCCTCAACCTTTCTGGTCTAAATTTTTGTCTTTATTATGAATCTTTGTCAATAGCAAATTATTTCTACTATTTCTACTATTACCATCACTACCACTATTACTACCACTCCTCCTCCTCCTCCTCCTTGATTTTGTTCCTTATCCTGATCAGAAAAAAAATTGTGTTTTCCTTATACCATCTTTCTCTGTGTGGGAATGAATTATCATAAATTGAAGGTTATGGTGATGGGAAGGGAATTGTTCTTATGATCTACATGACCACAGATAGGACAGGGCTATCTAGGGGCAATCTTCAACTGATTTTCCAGGCATTTGTATGTGTGCTCTGAAGGCCACCTGCTTCTTTCTTTGAAATTTCACACAAATCTATACTGGGCATAGGGGTGTGTAGCTAGAACTTCTAGGGTTTGGACCATAGAGTGGAACTGAAAAGAGATGGGAATGTCCTGGAAATTAACTTAGGTTCAAATCCTCTAGAACTCAATGGGAATTTCGAGGTGCCCTAGTTTAATACAGGCAGTGTTTGCTTTCTGTAAGTGGACCATTCTGCAGACAAATTACAGTAAAGCAATTTTTATGTAATGCAAATTTACCCCTCTTCATCCACTTCACTTAGTCTATGTAACAAAGGCATAGACAAAATAATACCTTTATGCAAGTCATAGAGTACACTAAAATGCAGACACATTAAATACTGTACCATGATAATAAACAGAAGTATGAAATGAAAGGTAAAGTTAATGATAAAGTATGCATAATACGGTATAGTAAAGCTAACAGATGTTAGCCCCTTCCCTACCCATTGCACCTAGCCTCTATTCATGGGTGGTTGACTGTACAACTTTTTTTTTATGAAGTTATCAAGAGTTGTTTGGACAGAGGCTCTCTTTTTTAAATAGTATATCTGATGATAGCAAACAATATTATCCTTCAGAATTCTTTATTTTCGTAAAGTCGAATTTGTGTAATGTGAATTTATGTAGAGAGCTGCCTGTACTCGTATTTTGCTTTATATTTATTTTTGACACTTTTATTTTTTTGGTTTGTGGTTGGGCAGTGGGGTTAAATGTCTTGCCCAGGGTCACACAGCTAGTAAGTGTTATGTGTCTGAGGTCAGATTTGAACTCAGGTCCTCCTGAATCCAGGGTCGGTGCTCTATCCACTGCACCACCTAATGGACACTTTTAAAAAGGGATCCTCATTTTATAGATCATAGATTGGAGATTTAGAACTGTAGGGAAATTTAGAAGTCTTTTAATTCAACCCCTTTAGGGGAAGAAAGCTGAGGATCAGATAAAGTGGATGGCATACCCAAGATCACACCAGTTAGAAGAGCTAATATTCAAAATAACAATTTCAAAATTAGTGCTCTTTCCACTATATCAGTTTATTTCATAATTAAGTATAGAATTGATTTCACCCAAAGGATCACAAGATCATAGAATTAGATTTGGAAGAGATTGTGAAGGCCTTCTGTTTCAGTCCCTATCTTTTAAAAATGAGGAAACTGAGGCCCAGGGGGGTTAGTGACATGTCCAAGATCATGCAGATAATTAGTAGCAGAGCTGGGACTTGAACCCAGGTCCTTTGATTCTAAAACTAGCATGTTTTCTGCTATACAATGCTGCCTCCAGGATGAGCTTTTATTTCTTCAGGGCTGCTGCTGGCCTGAGACTCATATGTATCCTTCCAGTCTCTGAAGCCCTTGCTGTGAATGTACCATCACACAGGCAAAGTGTTTGGGATTTCCCTTCCCCCTTTCCACATTTGCTCTTCAAGCTTCATGTTAGGATTTAGAGCTGGTGGGGACCTTAATGATGATCTACTTGAGACCAGTTCAGAAAGGTTGGATGACTTGCCTGAGGTTGTATAAGCAGCCCTTTTGTGACCCACTCTCCGCAAATGTTGCCTTTAATATTGAATTTGATTCCATGGGAGGTAGATACTGGTAGGGGAGGGCCAGTTATATACCCAATAAAAGATCCAGTAGTATCTTCATGGTGCCACAGAAGATACTCTCCCTCTTCACTCCAGATAGCTCTCAAAATATCTCTAGTGGATGAGGTTTTGTTTTCTTTATTCTGCTTTAGATTAATAATCATTGTTTTTGCTATTTCTGTTTATCACCTAAGCTAGCTAAGGAGTACCACAGTAGAGCATCACCATTGGGTTTATGATTCCATTACCATTTTTGGATAACCTACGTGGACCTTCATGACCTACATGGGCAACACACACACACACCCACACACACACACACACACACACACACACACACACACCCACCCCCTACTCTCTGAACTCTCCACCTCTTTCTTTTTTTCCCCTTTATTTTTAAGGATTCTCCATGAACAGTCTTCTCATTGCTCCTTGTTCCAAAGCCTTCATTGGCTGATGGATATTGGATAGTGTCTCCACGGCAATGCCAGGCTATATCTTAAACTCTTCCAAAATTCAGACCTCCAGATCTTAAGACACATCACCCTTTGAAAACATTTTTTAGGCTTATTTACATATGAAGAGCAAATCTGAATATTGAGTACTGTAATTGTAATATGGGGAAGCATGGTCCCCCCCATCCACCTCCTCTAAATACCTCCTGGCTCAATGAGTTTAGTCAAGTTGCAAGAGAAAAACAAAATACTTCTAAAGGCCCTTTTAAATAGCC
The DNA here is from genome assembly GCF_900497805.2 of Vombatus ursinus. NCBI lineage: Eukaryota > Metazoa > Chordata > Mammalia > Diprotodontia > Vombatidae > Vombatus > Vombatus ursinus. Next base: position 537,866 of record NW_020944476.1, on the reverse strand, counting down.
TCTTTTCCAGATTGCTTTCTTGGGCTGTCAAGGACTTAATGAAGCCAGAATTATAAGCTCAATATCCTGAGGCCATACTCCCAAGGGGAGCTTGGATTAAACATGTTGGTGTGATTGTCGGGAAGATGGTGGCAGGAGGCTGCCTGTGACTGCTGCCAGGGCTGCATTACTTAAGCCATGGCACACAGGACTTTGAACATTTACAACAGCAACGAGAAAAAGTGGGCAGCCGTGGGCTAATGTGAAATCTGGTCCCTGAAGCTGTTGCTTCTTGTCCTTTTCGTTGTATGTTGAAGAACAGAAAACTTCAAAGTCTTTCTCTCCACGTCCTTGCCTTGGCTTCTTTCCCTCTTTGAAGTTCGGCACCAGTTGCTCTCCATAAATAAGGCATGCTTCATGCCTCCTTGGAACCCAGATAAAAGGTACTGCTTCAACTGCAAGAAAGTTGAAAGTAGAGAACAAAGTTAAGGAAATATTTGAGTTCCACATTTCTTCTCCTCTCCAACCTCCTCTTGAGATCCTATGGAAAAAAAAAATATGGGAAAGTCCCAGAGAGAATAATCAAAGTCCTGTCACATTTGGCTGACTTCTGCTTCCTTCTAACAAGAAGAAATAAGAGAGCGCTTGAATATCAACCCTATACGAGTTTGGTTCACAGACTCTCAGATCACAGAAAGCAAGGAGAAGGAGTGTCCCTCACAGAAACTGTCCTGAAATAAGAACCCTAAGTCTGTGAGTTCTAATCCTGGCTCTGACCTTGCTGTTCTTGGACATACCTTGGACATGGGTACAAACTTTTTGCTCTTCTTTCTTTAATTTCTTTTTTATTCTAAACATTAGACAAAATGGACATTTATGAAAATGAAACAGTAAATCTCTCAAATGTACACCTTGCTTTTCTTTTTAATTATATAATAAGTTCAATGTGTAGTTTTCAAAGCTGTTTTGCTTTTCTGTGCTTCTTTCTGGCCTTCCTTCAGGTCTCTGAATTAAAAAAAAAAAGATTCACTGATCACCTTTCTTTTCTCTTCTTTCCTTTCCTTTCCTTTTTTTCCCCATTCCTCCCCTCCCCTCCCCTTTCACTTTCAATCCTGTTATGGTGGCTGGGTGGAGTTACATCAAAGGCAAGAAGAATGGCTTGGTGGACTTCAAAATGGACTTCAAAAGCTGTAAATCTATCTTCTGGCTCTCTCTTTCCATAACCAATCCCTGTGAATAATTCCCTTGAGTGAAAAAAGCATTTATTAAGCCCTTACTCTGTGTGAAGTAGTGTACTAAGCACTGGGTATACAAATATAAAAGAGAAGACAGTCATTGCCCTCAAGGAGCTTACATTCTAATAGAGGAAGACTTTCTCTCTCTCTCTCTCTCTCTCTCTCTCTCTCTCTCTCTTCTCTCTCTCTCTCTGGTAACTAGGAAGGGATATTTTGGTTTGGAAAGTTTTAGGGATGGCAAGTAAAGCTGTAAGGAAGAGATAAATATATATTCTGTATTGACATTTCTAATAGCAATGGCAGTGTTGATTTGATTATGGTTCTAGAACTGGATATCTGGTATGGGAAAGGGAGAAGAGAATGTGTGTGTGTGTGTGTGTGTGTACTCTTTGACCTTCTCCCTTAGATATCCTATGAAGAGGGAGGAGGGACTCCCCACCCCACAACAGCTGTAGTGGTTAACTGCACATGGCAGTGAGCATGCTATGCTATCCAGAGGAGCCTAAACCTGAACTTGGGACCCTAACTATCTCTTATGCTTATGTTTCTTTTCTTGAACAAGGTGATCTAATAGCAGTCATGAAAAACAGACTTTTGGAAAGTGGCTACCTCCAGAGTTTGTAAGTTCCCAGGTTCTTCAGTTGGAGATGACAAGAAGTAGAAGAAATTTTCTGCAACTACCCACTTCTTAAAGAAGATAAACTAGGAGGCTGACCCCCATCCAGAAGGCAGAGAACTTGAGAGAGTTGTTTGGACAGTGCAAAGCTGAGGTGAAGGTGAAATGGTTAGTTAGCAGACACATTAAGTGTTTAATGATTTAATATCAGACTCTAGGGGAATATAATAGCAATTATGAGTGATTATTTTAGGTTATCATCGTCAGTCATCCTTAATAGTCTCTTGTGTAGGGGAAACAGACATCCTATACTTGATTTATACTATACAATGTATGCTTTTGTGTTCCCTTTGGGGAAAACCATAGACAGGAACAAAACCCTTGTTAAGTCTTCCGTGATTTCCCTCAGGGCTCCAGGTGTTGGTATAAAAAGCCAGAGGCAATGAAAAAGAGCCCAATTCCTCTCTTTATAGGCCAGACTCCCCCAAGGTTGAACCTACTCTGTGGATGAACCCAAATCCACACCCTCTGTAGTGGGAGAGGATGCCCTAGTCCCCTGTTGTTATGCCTGTTGATGGTAACATGCTGATTGTGTAAAGCTCTGCAACACTGGAAAGCCTCTTAAATTAGATACATATTCACTCAAAACAGTTCAGAGTAACAATCTACAAAGGAAAAATTAAATAGATTAAGAGTGTTTATTGTCCAGATTATAATATATAATTAAATGGATCAGTCACAGAACTGGTCCATCAGTACATATATCTTGGACAAGGTATAGACATCCTGTGTATAGACAAGAAACAGGAAGAGCCTCTGGGTAATCTTTCAGTGCTTTCATTGACCCAAACCTTCTCTCTGAAACAAAGGAAGATTATTCACTTTGATGAGACCTAAGATCCGTCAGAATATGGAAGTACCACACTAAATTAGATCTGTTTCTTCAACTTATTTATTTCAAGATTCCAAATTGATACAATGATGTCTAAAAGCCACAGGGAACAAAGCACTTCAGCTATTCACCCACTGAGATGATGGTATTACTCTTACATTTAAAACAAATTAAGTCCATCCTCTTGGGAATCTCGCCTAATAGTCACAGTCCCTGGGGAAACTGAACTGAATCTTCTGAATCTCCTGTTTCTAGAGCTGAAGTTCTCCAAGCTCACAATTTTCTGGGTCAGTCTTCTCCTTCTATTTGTTCCAGTCAGTCGGTGTCTGGTGCTATTACTCCAGTCCTTGGTCTAACCATCTTAACCTGCTTTTAAAGCTGTCCTGAATTCCTTTCAAACCTTTTCTTGTGTCAATTCAATGCATTTCCACAACCATTTTTTTTTAAAGTACTTACTATGTGCCAGGTACTATGCCAGGTGATTATAATACACAGAGAAAAATCAAACCATTCTTGCCCACAAGGTACTTAGATTCAATTAAATGTTGCATTCTGCCATTACTTCCTTACATGAGCCCTCTCCTCCAGCTAAATGGTTCAGATCTTTGCTCCCTAAAATGTTTTGTCTTTCCAGGTCATCATGCCTGTGACATAATTATATTGCCATTGATGACAAACAAGGAATAGGAACCTAGCTCTGTCCTTCCTACCTGTGTGATCCGTAGGAGGCTTTTTCTTAGTTCCCCTAACTGCTAGTGATTTCCCCTCCGAAATTGCCTCCTTTCAACTCTGTATATATCTTGTGTGTACTAGTTTTTACATATTTTCTCTCCAATTAAAATGTGAGCACCTAAATAACAGACTATCTGTACCTTTCTTTGTATCCCTAGTACTTAGAACATATAGTAAAATACTATATAGTAAATACTTAATAAATAATATTTGATAAATTGGGCCTCAATTTCTTCATCTGTGAAATGGAGTTGAAATGGACGACCTCTGAGATTCCTTATAGTTCCAAGTCTATGATCCCAGAATTAACATTTCTGAGGAATGATCGGGTCCGACATGGATGCCCATCTATACCTCCTAGTCATCAATCAATTAATGATCAAGCACTTAGTAAGGGCTTATTATATGCCAGGCACTGTGCTAGACTGTGGAGATACAAGCATAAAGAATAAAACAATCCCTACTTGAAATTTGCTCGCATTCTGATGAGGGAAACAATCATATATATAGCACAAATATAAAGTTAATATATAAATATATTAACTACTTTGTGTGTCATGTATATGTATACATTTACATCAATCTATCTATTTAATCTATATATGTTGCTGTTTAGTTGATTAGTCATGTCTGATTCTTTGTGACTCCATTTGGGGTTTTCTTGGCAAAGATACTAGTGTGGTTTGCCACTTCCTTCTTCAGTTCATTTTACAGCTAAGGAAACTGAGGTAAACAAGGTTAAGTGACTTGCCCAGGGTCATACTAGTAAGTGTCTGAGGCTAGATTTGAACTCAGGTCCTCCTGACTCCAGGGCCAGTGCTTTATCCACTACACCACCTAGTTGCCCCTTGATCTATACATACAAGCACATATATACAAAATAGTTACACACAAGGTACTATGAGAGAGAAGGTTCTAGAAATTGAGGGGATATCACAATGTACAAGAGAGATGTCTAAAACCAACCCTGCAGGCACTGTAGCTTGCCTGTGTCTTGCAATATTTTCCCCCATATTCACTGCTCTTCTGACACTGTGAATCCCAGTTAGCACCCTCTATGGTTATCTACTCTTCATTCCAAATAATGTCTGGTGTCTGGCTCTATCAAGCCATGCATATACCAGAAGCTTTGTACTCCCTGAAAACCTTCAATATCCCTATAGAAATACCAGTGCAATCAAAGGCTCCCCTTGGTGTTAAATAAATGCCTGTTAATTCAGCTGTTCCTGCAGTAGTGAGAGCTGTGGAAAGGACTTTTCCTCCATATTTTCAATTGTGGTCCTCATGGGCCTCTCATCCCCTTGATCCCATAGATTTCCAGTCACCTGATTTTACCTTCCCTCCAAGATTCATCCTCCCTTCACTTCCTTTTCTCCTGAAGAGAGGGGAATGTTCTGCCTCTCCATGTGTCTTAGCAAGAGCAATTGTTCGGCACTTCCAGGGTTGCCTTTTTACTTGAGGAGCTAGGGATCTGTTGGGATTTGTGGTCATTGCTTTCTGAGTTTTAAAAATCAGATGAGATTCTATTTTAGTGCATCTCTTTCCTATATCACAAGGGCCTTCTTTCTGCAGATCCTGCTCTCTCCCTTCTCTCGATGGGTGGAGTATCCCAAGTATCCCTTCTATCTTCTTTTCTTCCTGAAGTTTCTTCATATGAAGGGTCTTGAATTAGGTTTTCTTTTTCTCCAGGTTTTTCTACCCTTTACTTCCATATGAATGACCTTTAGGACTACCTTCCTTAGAGCAGAACATATGCTCATCAACTCTTTTCTATTCCTAGCCTGGCATCTTACTGCTGCTGCCTCCCAATTGACTCTGGATTTGAACATCTGCTATTGGGATGGCATCGTAGTATCCTAGGTTTAGGGCTGGATGGGCCCTTAAAAGTCGGCTAGTTTGTAGTTGTATAGTCATTTCTGTTGTGTTTGACTCTTTGTGACCCTATTTCAGGTTTTCTTGGCAAAGCTACTGGAGTGATTTGCTATTCCTTCTCCAGCTCATTTTTCAGGTGAGGAGCTGAGGCAAACAGGGTTAAGTGACTTGCCCAGGGTCACACAGCTAGTAAGTGTCTGAGGCAAGGTTTGAATTCATGAAGATGAGTCTTCCTGACTCTAAGCCAATGGCTCTATCCACTGTGCTACTTAGCTTCCCTGTCATCTAGTTTAACACTCTTTTATATTATAGGTGAGGAAATTAATACCCAGAAAGAAAGGAGGGATATTGGAACCAACCATCTAAAGCCAGCGTAGGTGTGATTCATTTCACAGACCTCTCAATGAATTGAGGATAGTGTTATCTGCACCACTGAATTAGCTGACTATGATCTCCCACAACTGAAATGATGTCCTTTCTGAACCCTATTTGGATTAATTTTAGAGGATCGAAATATTACTGTAACCTCCTAATTCAGTTCCCACTCTTTCCTATCCAGCCAATAGCTTCCTTCTCTTATTCCCTCTTGGGGACCCCCAACACAGATGCGTTTGCATGACTCCCCAAAGCAACTACCGGATCATCAGCTTATGCAGCGTTATGGCCTTCTGGTAGAAATAAGCTCTATGGCTGGGGGGAGGACACTGCTTTGTTTTTGTTTTTGTAACCTCAGCACCCAGTACAATGGCTGGAACATAGTAGATACTGAATAAATGCCCGTAGGATTGACTTAAACCTAAAGAAGCTAGTATTGAAACCGAATTCTCAGATTGATAAACTCAGGGCTATCTTACTTGTCAAGTCACACCTTATTCTAATTAAACTGCTCAAATATGCCCATCAAGGATGTTAGATTATTTGGAGCAGTGATGTCAAACTCAAATAAAAATGGGGGCTACCAAACTGTGCATAAGGATCCCTGCAGGCCTCATTCACTTAGAAACCATGTATTAATATTATCTATTTTTATTATATTTTTATTTATTCTGTTAAATATTTCCCAATTATATTTTAATCTGGTTCAGGGCACTCTTAGGAGAGTTGTGGGCTGCATGTGGCCTGTTTGACACCTCTGATTCTGAACGTGGTGCCTTGCCAAGTTGTGTTACATCTGCTCACTCAGCACTTCTCAAAACCATCCATTAGCACTGCCTCCTCTCAGTTTGAAATGGAATGGAAGTAGGTCTCTCTCTTCTCTCTCTCTCTGTATGTGTGTGTGTGTGTACACATATATGTATATATGCATGTGTGTATATATGTACACACACATGTATACATGCATGTATATATATATGTATAATGTGTGTATATAATCTACAGTTATAACTTCCACATTGTGGGGGTTAGGGCTGTGGTCCCCATGATCTGAAAAATTTGCATCAAAGTTTTGGCCCTTCCTTCATACCAGAGAAGAAGTCTGAATTATTGTGGTATTAAACTATAAAATATGTTGATATTGTATAATACTATATATATATATATATTTTATGCATTTCTGAATTTCTAGACATTTTCCATGTCATCTGTTGACCTTTGCACGTTGTCTGCAGCTTCCACCAAATGCCCCCAAAATTACTATTTAATTTCTTATGCTGACTTGCGATATATCAAAAGCGTGATGGGCTAAGTTGCAATGTGAAAAGGATAACTGTACATGTATATATGCGTGTGTGTGTGTGTGTGTGTGTGTGATACATACACACATTGTCTCCACTTATAGATGTAAACCTTTTGAAAGCAGGGACTGTTTCATTTTTGTCTTTGAATTCCTAGCACCTAGCACAAGGCTTTGCACAGTTACTTAACAAATACTTGTTGATTGAGTGAATATAATTTGTTACCATTGTGCTTATTATACACTTCCTGTGTTGCAAAGCAGAGATAATGCCTTCTTTTAGAGATATGTATATATATATATATATATATACACATAAATACATGTATATGTATATATATACACACATATTTTTGTGTATATACTTGGTAAAACAGAGAAAGATTGTGATGGGAGAGAGAGAGAGAGTGAGAGAGAGAGAGAGAGAGAGAGAGAGTAGAGTATCTTCCCAGCTGCTCAGCATTAGTCTGCATGGGTGGAGCAGAATCTTTCCATTTCAAGGCTCAAAATGCTTTAAGACATTCTAGAGTGCTAAATTCAGCACTCTACTGGGTTGCAAACACATGTGATTTTAATGCAACTAGCATGTATTTAAAAAATGAAGGCTAAGCTTCAGAAATCTCAGCTGGGATCCTAAACAAGAAAAATATTAATTGCCTTAGTGGGTGTTGCTCCCTGATGGTGTGATTTATTTTAGGTTGTTCTTAACTTGAAGAGAGGGAGCTCTAGTCAGTACAGTGATTGGCATACACTGAAGTGCCCATTTTCTCATGGAAACTGTAAGTTCAGGGAAAAGAACATTTTTGGGATTAAAAAAAACAACAACAGCGAAACATTTCCAAAATATGTGATTCTGAATATGGAAGATCATTTAACTTTATTAATGCCTCTTGTGATTAAGAAATAAAAGGTTAGGCAAATTGAGGTACTTAGATTTAATGAAGTATTACTGTGCTTTGAGTAATTATTAATATGAAGAATTAAGAGAAGCATGAGGAGACATATGAACTGATACAGAGGGAAGAAAACAGAGTTAGAAAAAACGATATGCACAATGACTGCAACAATGTAAAAAGAAATAACAAAGAAGTCAAAACTGAACATTGTATAATTATAATAACTGAAATTAGCCCTAGAGCACAGATGAGAAAATTTGCCTCCTTCCCTTCTTTGCAGAGGTAGAGGTCTTCTTTCCTTCCTTTCTCTCTCTCTCTCTCTCTCTCTCTCTCTGTCTCTCTGTCTTTCTCTTCCTCCTCCTCCTCCTCCTCCTCCTTCTTCTTCTTCTTTTTTTTACAAATGATGGCTCCTTAAGTTGGGAAGGATAGGAAGACATATTTAGAAATGAAGGTGATATTAAAAAAAACTTATAAAAATTTTGAATAAAGATGTGAAAGAGAGCAGGGCTTGTGTGCTTCTCATAAGTTTCACATTTATGTGACATGGAAACTTTATAAGAAGAAAGTCAGAAGATGCTAGATGTGGTGAGCACTAAACAGACATGTATGCACACCCAAGTGAAACTGACTATCTTAATAGAAAGAAAACAGTTGTTAAAATGGGAATAATTTAATAATTAATTGTGTGTAGTTGGATCATTTATAGGGTCAGAAAAAAAGGCCAAGATTATTACCAAATTTCAAAAAATTATAAAGACGAGAAGTCGACACCATTTGCAATTACCTGTTTTAAAAAGATGTTATCTCCAAAAAATAGGAAATGGATAAAAGTGAAGACATTGGCTCAGATTATCACCATTTCTTAGGGCACTTCAACCATTGGAAAATGGTTACTATCAAACCTAGAACCTGCCTCCATTAACAAGCTTCTCTGCCACATGGAAAAACATGAGAGCCAAGGGAAACATTGGTTTAGAATTCAAGCTTATTTGCAAGTCATTTATATACTCATACACATATTCTGGCAAGTGATAGAATGCTATCAGTAATGCTAGCTCATAGAACTTTGAAAAGTAACTGACCAGAGAAAAAAAATTGCAGTGAATTTGGCTTGATGACTAAATGGGCAAGATTGAGATGAGGGAACTTATATGTAAAGTAGAAGGAAGACAACACACAGATTTTAAAGAGAATAGATTTGCCAGCATTTCTTTGGTGATCTATTCTTATCAATATTTTATAATTACTGTATTTGGCCTCCAAAACTTCAATATCCAACGTACAAAGGAACAGCAATTTCACTGAAGCTGTAAGAGAAACTACTTAGGACCTCAGAGCAGAGGTGGGAGATTTTATCATTTCTCTGGCTTAAGGGAATCTCCTCATCTCTGCCTGAGAAAAAGAACATTTTCCCAGCACCCTGCCAACAGTGGCTGTGTGCTAAAAGAGCTTGTCACTGCTTCGATAGCCTAAGAGTAGCTGAGAAATGACTTTGTCAAATAATGTTGTGATGACCAGAAGAGGAACAGATAGAAGAGAAGTGGTTTTGTCCGGCAAGTAATGTGGTGCATGCTCTAGAGACAAAGAACATCAAGGCCTGCCATCCAGAGTCATGAGTCATCCTGAACACATGCGTTTCCCTATTCACGTGCCTTTCTGCTGTTAATGTATATACCTACTCTCTCCACTAGACATTTTGTGCATTGGTGGGATAGTGTGACACAAGTTTATGGATGAACTATTACATTTTGATTATTCTCACTCTTTCTTTCTATTGAATATATGTAATGATTATTCTTGCTTTTGCCTTCTATTAAGTAAATGCTATGCAACCTTGGTATCATCCTTCTATCTTTACTCTCATCATTTTATGCATCCAATCCATAGACCAATCTTGCCATTTCTACCTTTGTAACAACTTCCATATATGTCTCTCTTCCTCCATTTATACAGTCATCATCTTAGTTCAGACCCTTATTAAGTGGACTGTTGTAATGGCCTTTTAATTGATCTCCCTTCCTCAAGTCTCTCTGAAATCAAATCTATCTTCTACTCAACTGCCAAAGTGATTTTCCTAAAGTATAGGTCTCCATGTCACCCTCTTACTCAATAAATTCCAGTTTATTGTCTCTCTATGATTTTCAGGATAAAATACAAAGTCTCCTATTTGGTATTTAAAGTTCTTTACAACCTGACTTCTTCCTAACTTTCCAGTCTTCTTACATATTAATTCCCTTCATATACTCGACAATCCAGTTATTCTGGCTTACTTGCTGTTCCTCAAACATAACGATCATGTCCTGGCTTTGTAGTAACCATCTCTCCTTCCTAGAATTCTTTCCCTCCTCAGATCCACCTCTTGGTTTTCCTGTCTTCTTTCAAGACTCAGAATCACACCTTTTGCAGGAGGACTTTCCCTGTTACCTCAGCTGCTAATGCCTCCCCCTCTAATAGAAATTTTCATCTGATTTCTCTCTGTGTACATGTGCATGTACACACATATGTGTGCATATCCAAAACTATAAAGTGTATTTAGTTATTTGAGCATCTATTAGACTCTGAGCTCCTTGAGAGCAGGGACTATTTTTTGCCTTTCTTTGTATCCCCAGTGCTTAACACAATGTAAGGGCTTAGTAAATGTTTGTTGATTGGTTAAAGTTGGGAAGATGAGTTAAAATTCTATTACAAATCCATTTAATCTTTCTGAGCCTCAGTTCCCTTATCTGCAAAATGAGGGTAATTGTAGCACCTACTCCACAGGGTTGTTGTGAGGCTCAAATGAGATGATGACTGATGTTGCCAGCTAGGTGGTGAAGTGGATAGAATGCTGGGCCTGGAGTCAGGAAGACCTGAGTTCAAATCTGGCCTCAGACACGTAACTAGGTGTGTGACCCTGGGCAAGTCACTTAACCTCTTTTCGCCTCAGTTCCTCATCTGTAAAATGGGGATAATAATTATACTTACTTTCCAGGATGGTTGTGAGGATAAAATGAGATAATAATTATAAAGTGCTTAGCACAATGCTTACCATGTGGTAAGCACTATACAAATGTTAGCTATTATTACCATTTGTGATTGTTGTTTAGTTATTTCAGTTGTGCCTAACTCTTCATGACCCCATTTGGGGTTTTCTTGGCAAAGATATTGGAGTGGTTTTGATGCGGTTTAGGGGTTCAGGGATCCTGGAACCCCAAAATCACATCACGTGGATCCTGCCTGAAAGAATTCTACCCAAGCCTTCTTTCAGCCAAAGATAAGGTTTATTAGAACATCTATCATATTGAGCAGACTCTTAAGGAGTCTGAACATTAGTATGCTATTGGCTTATTGGTTTATTGGCTAGATTATAAGAATCTAGATTTTAGGAATCTGAGCATCTTAATGGAGACAAGGTGGACTTTATATACAGGAAGACTATGGGAAGGACCTAGGAGTGGCCAGTAAACTGAGGTGAAGCAGAACTCCTGGAACCTAGACCTCTTGGCCAAGGGAGAATGGAGCCTAGCTAAGATTAAGGGTGGGAAATGGCCAGAGGAAGGCCAGGCTAGATAAACAGAATTGGGAGATTGGGTGTAGCCACAATGAAAGGCCAGTTGATAGGATTATAGCCTCAGGCAAATGCCAGAGATTTGGTCAAGTGAGAAAGTCCAGTATTTTTCATTTCTGGGGTCCAGATTCCATCTTCATCAGTTCGTCATTTCCTTCTCTAGCTCATTTTATAGATGAGGAAACTAAGGCAAACAAGGTTAAGTGACTTGCCCAGGATCATACAGCTAGCAAGTGCCTGAGGCTGGATTTGAACTTAAGTCTTCCTGACTGCTGGCCCAGAGTTTTATTCACTGCACCACCTAGATGACCCTGAGACCATTACTCATTATATTAGATGTGAGAGTGGTACAGTGGCCAAGACGGTTAACCAGATCATGTGGCATAGTGGAGAGCAAGGTGAGTGAGGCAGATGTGAGTAAGAAGTAGCTCGAGCCTAAGGATCTAATATTTGATAATATACCTGGAGGTTTAAGGTTGTTGTGTTTATCCTTCATTCTGGAAGAGGACCATGAAGTCAGGGAGATGATGACATGACTGGCAACTGACTTTAATTTGAATGAGGGAGGGCTGTGCAAGGTCACCAGCCTCACTTTCTCCTCCAGATCCATCTGGATCCAGTGGCCAGATATTCATTAGGATGACTGGAGATGGCCCAGGATGCAATGGGAGACCCTGGCCCTTTTAAGCTAACATCTTTTCAGGTTCTCACTTTGAGTGAGGTAATGCCCATTCAGTGAATAGGCCTCTTTAAGAAGTGAGTGAGCAAGGGATGGCCCCTTTAATTTAAAAAAAAAAAAGAAGTAAAGAAAAGAAAAGAAAAGCCAGAAGGGCCCAAAAAAGAACCTTGAAGTGGTGGTTGGGCAGGGCTTTAAACCATAGATTGGACAACAATAGGAGGTTTAAGGAGTGATGGCCGGAGGCCCAGAGCTATCACTGAGGGATTGGGAGAGGTTAGGTTTCAAAAGGGAGGGGAGGGGCAGGAGGTGAAGGTTCATTTCAATAAATCAAAAGGCAAGAACAAGTCAACAAGCACCTATTATGCTTAATAAAGGTATCAGGTATTGTCTTACATGTTAGGGAATACAAAGAAAGGCAAAAACATGAGTGTTGGGACAGGACCATGGATGCTGCTAGGGACACAAGGCAGGCCTTCATTGTAGCAACATAGGGCACCACTGAGAAGTACTACAAAGAAAGGAAATAGATAAGCTGAAAGGTAGGAAGGGACCAAGTTACAAAGAGCTTTAAAAGCCAAATGGAAGATTACCTATTTGATCCTGGAGGTAATAGGGACCCACTCAAATTTATTGAGGAGGATAGTCACATTATCAGATCAGTATTTTAGGAAGATCACTTTGGTAGTTGAGTAGATACAAAGTTAAAAATGAAACCATCCTTACTTACAAGTACCTTACATTCTACTGGGGGGGGGAAACAACACACACTTACATATGTATATCTGGGATAAATATAAAACTTTACATAATAGAATATTAAGATCTTAAGCTGTAGAGCTGGAAAGTGCTTTAGAGATATTTTTATGTATCCTTTTCATCTGATAGAATAGGAAATAGAGGACCAGAGAGGCAGATGATTTTCCTAAGATCACATAGTTAGCCAATAGACCTGTTCCCTGAAGAATATATAAATTAGTCTCCGTTAGTCATTTAACTGCATGAAGAGGACTTTTCATTGGTCATGGATTCTTTTATAATACATGTGAATGCCTTCATTACACATATCAATGTTTTATATATATATATATATTCAAATCATGCACTGGATTTAAAGTAAGGTACAATATTTCAAGTTTTCTACCTGTATAATTCAGAATGAGTAGATTGTATAGAGTGAAAGATCAATTCATTTCTTAAATGCCTACTAAGTGCCAAGTATTAGGATTATTAAAAATTAAAATAACTCCACCTCTCAAGGAACTTACATTCTGCTGGACAGACAACATATACAGAGACATATGTATGTATACACACACACTATATACATACATATATATAAATAAAAATTCAGTGTCCCAAAAGTCTTAGAGGAGTCTTAAACTTTAATAACATCAAAAATATAAATGTTACAAATTTCCAACAATATTACTGGAAAATTTATTTAATATTTAGTTTTGTGAATTTTGAATAGTAAATTTTAATTTTAACTAGATGGAATACACTGTCATTGTGCTTTGTGTATGTGACAGTTTCTGGATGACTCTTTCTCAGAATTCTTATTTGATAGAGGAGGCCCTCTGGCTTGGTCATTTTGATCACTTAATCTCTCTCCATTATTTTCTTTTCTGCACTGGCCAGTATTCATCAAAACCTCATTCTTTGGATGATCTTAAGGTTAGGAGTACAAATACAATTCTTGTGGTGTCTGAATTGCTGTTGATGAAAGTATTTGCAAAGTTTAATAATTGATTAGAGTGGTGTAAACCACAAGATGGTAGTTTTGTTGAATTTTAATAAGAACTCTATCAATATTTAAAATTTTAAAATAAAAAATCTTTCAAATGTTGGTTTTTGGTAAGTTTAAAGCATTTATACCTCTGAAGTTATTAAAGCTTAAAATTGGACTAAGACTTTTGGGATGTTCTTTCTATAATAGTCTATTTAATATATAGCTATAGTTAACTATAGCTAATTTAAAGTTAATTTAATATATTTATAGTTACTACATAGCTATCAATTAATTATACTATTATAATTATACTAATATATCAATATCAATATATAATTATATTATTTAATATGACTATTAATTTGTTAATATTTATCTAGATGTAACTATATATCTATAGTTATATTTCTAAAATTATTCTATATAATAAATTTGTTATATATTTATACTTAAATATGTAATACACTAAGCATAAGATATACATATTTATTCAATTTTAATTTTTTGAGGGGAGGGAAAGTCACTAGCAATTGGGGATGGGGGTGTATATCCAGAAGGGTTTCAGGTATATGGTGGTCCTTGAGCTGAGCTCTGCAGGAAACTAGGATTTCTAAGAAGCCTAGGTGAAGAGAGAGGTATTTCTCGCCCCCCCCCCCCAGCCCCTGAGTCACTGTATATGTGAGAACAGGTCAGCATAATTGAGGAATGGGTATAGTTTTTCTCAATCCATGATCAAGTTTTCTGTGGCCCAGCCCCTGATAGGGATACCAAGATTTGGTTGGCAAAAAGCCCATGGTCAGGGGCAACATAGGGAAGAATTTGTTGGTTATGTTCCTCTGGTATTTTCCATTTGGGCATGCAGCTTCTTTCTACTGCTGTTCAGAGTTTTCCTTATTCTAACCCTTATAGTGCATGAGTAATAATGATGATGAAAAAAGTAAATAGAATAATAATATTTGTTATTTATATAGCACCTGGGGGGTGGTTTACAATGTTCTTTCATCACAATCGCCCTGTTACGAAGGTTGTGCAAGTATTATTAGACCTATTTTATAGATAAGGATCCTCAACCACAGAGAGGTTAAATGATTTTCCCAAGGACACACAGCCCTTTGTGGTGGAGCTGGAACCCAAACCTCAATCTCTACCCCTGGCTATGATGCTTCTTCCATTATACCACAGTAAAGGGAGATTTTTTTTCCCCAGAGGTTATTTGAACCTGTCTGGTGGAAAGTGTAGCATCTGGTGGCAGCCGGGTGATTCTCTAGCTTTTGTCCTGAGCAAAATGGAAGGCCTGAGGACGGTTCAATTAACCCTGGTAGCTTCCCATAGGTTCACAAATTTAAGGTTGGAAAGGACCTTAGAGACCATCTAGAGGCCAGTCTTCTCACTCTAACAATTCCAAATGACAGAGGCTCAATGACTTTCTGATGGTTACCCAGGTTATAAGAGGAAAAGCTAGGGTTCAAACCCAAGTCTTCTGGTTACAAATCTATTTGCTATTGTTCAGTTGCATCTGACTCTTTGTGTTCCCATTTGGGGTTTTCTTGGCAAGGATTCTGGAGTGGTTTGCCATTTCCTTCTCCGGCTCATTTTACAGGTGAGTAAACTGAGGTAAACAGGGTTAAGTGACTCGCCCATGGCCACATAACTAGTAAGTGTCCGAGGCCAGATCAGGTCTTCCTGACTCCAGGCTCAGTGCTCTATCCACTGTGCCAGCTGCCCACACTTGCTACTATATACCTCTTCCCCAAAGGAAGGAGAGAACAAACTGAGTATTGTTACTCCTGCTACCAAATCCTTGGAGTTAGTGCATTTCTGAAGTGCGTGCTATGGTTTCACTCCCTAATAAACAAGGGTAGAGAGAGAGATAGTGAAGGAGAGAGTGACACAAACACATGCAAATCCCATGGAGATGAACGTGTTGACAGAGGCACTCTGAGGACCTCAGGAGCTGTGACATCAAGAAGGTACTGGGAGGAAGCCGATGCTATGCTACCATTGGTCAAGGAGGGCATAATGATTGATCTCTCCTGCCTTGAAGACTGTAGGGAATCCAGGGGGAGTATCCTAGGCTCATAGATCCAGAACTGGAAGGGATAGCCATCTAATCCAACTATCTCATTTTACAGACAAGGAAATTGAGGTTTCCATAGGTTCAGCAAGTTTTTCCAAGTCAGGGGTGCGGAACATGCAGCCTCGAGGTCACATATGGCCTTGTAGGTCCTTGGGTGCAGCCTTTCAACTGAGTCCCAAGTTTTATAGAACAAATTCTTTTATTCAGGTATTTGTTCTGTGAAGTTTGGATTCAGTCAAAGGGCCACACTTGAGGACCTAGAGAGCCACATGTGGCCTTGAGGCTGCAGGTTCCGCCCCGCTCACTGTCCTAAGTCATATACATGTCAAGGAACAGAGAACTATTCATATCTGTGTCTTTATGTCTACCCAGCAATACAAGGATATAAACTGGCTGAGATTTGGCTCTCTTTGCTGTTAAATTATACAGATATGATCAGAACTAATGACTGCTTCAGCAATCATTCATGAGACTCCTCTTCCTGAGTTCAAATCTGACCTCAGACATTTACTGGCTGTGTGACCCTGGGCAAGTCACTTATTTGTCCCTGCTTGCCTTAGTCCCTCATCTATAAAACAAGCTTAAGGAAATGGCAAACGTTTCTGGCATCTTTGCCACAAAAACCCCAAATGAGGTCATGAAGAGTCAGACATGACTGAAAAATGACTGGCACTTTAATTTTTCCTGTAATACAAGAGAGTATTTGTGTGGGCCCTACACAGCTCCTGGTGTCTATAAACATTTGTTTCCACCACTTCAGCGGCTATGCCACTAACAAACAGCTAGTAAGCCTGCAATGCTGATTCTTAATTAAAAAAGACAGATGTCCACTCTTTGTTACTAGATTCTATCATTCTCATTAGCTTGAAACACGTACGTGTGCACACACACACAAACACACAAAACATGCATCTATTAAGCACCTACTATGTGCCAAGGGCTATGCTATGCATTTTGCAAATATCTCATTTGCTCTTCACAAAACTCTGGGAGGGGTGGTAGTGGTAGGTGCTGTTGTTGCCCTCTCATTTTACAGATGAAGAAACTGAGGCAGACAGTAGTCAAGTGACTTGCCCAGGGTCACATAGCTAGTAAGTGAGGCCAGTTTTGAACTCAGGTCTTCTTAACTCCAAACCCAAGGGCTCTATCTACCTTGCCACCTAGCTGCCTCTCTGCCTGACGTTGTGGCTCCCTGGAATTAATCTGGGGTTCAGACTAACTGGGTCCTGTCCTTCCCTTGTTGATAGTTCATTGTATGCTAGGAAATGTTCCTTGGTGGTGGTGAAGTGGGGTGGGTGGGTGAGGCAAGAGGGTGCCAGGTAAGGATGAGATACCATATCCTAGCTGAGGTCCGGAACACCAGGTGTGGGATCTAATATACTGGAGTCAGTAGAGCCGGACTAAGAAACTAGTTTTGGGCCAGGATCATCACTGCCTATTTTAATATTTGCATTGTCTATATCCCAATATAGGGACTTCTTTACCATCAATTCAATTCAGTTCTGTTCAAGAAATATTTGTGTTATAGTTAGCATGAGGGATAGTGGTAGAGAGCTGGCCTCACAGACAGGAAGATTCAGGTTTAGGTCCTGTCCCTGACAAACTGGCTGTGTGACCCTGGGCAAGTCACTTACATCTCAGTGCTCTAGATGTTAAACACTGAGTAGGTAGAAAGCTGAGTAGGTCAGGAATCAGATTAAAATGTAATTGGGAAATATTTAACAAAATAAAAAATATATGAAACATTGATAATTTTACTTTTTTTGGTGGGGGAGGGGAGGCAATTGGGGTTACGTGACTTGCCCAAGATCACAGAACTAGTAAGTGTCTGAAGCTGGATTGAACTCAGGTCTTCCTGATTCCAGGGCCAGAGCTCTATCCACTACACCACGTAGATGCCCCTAATATTACTTTTTACAGCAGTTCAGTGTGCAGCCTACAGGAATTCTTATGGTCTCCATCTCTCTTTGAGTTTGACACCACAACTCTGCACATTTCTCTAAGACTATACACACAGAAGTGCTGATCTGCCCTATCAGAGTGAGTTTCTCCCCCTGGGAGTTCCCTGCACCATGGAAATCAAAGGTCCACTCCTTATCCTGATTTATCATGTGAGTAAGATTATGCCAAGCCCTAAGGATACAAGGCATGGTCTTATGCCTCAAGAAACTGAGCCTAAGACAAATGAAGTGACATGCCCACGGCTGGCAGGTTTGGATCTCAGAACTTTTTGACGTCAAGTCCAGGATTCTATTGATGAAAATCCACAGGTTGTGGTTCTTGAAGAGGACCATGACATCAGGGAGATGATGACATGACTTGCAATTGACTTTGATTTGAAAGCTGACACAGAATGAAATGAGATTTAATCTCAATGGGCTTACATTCTCACGGGAGAGATAACAAGACAGCTAGGTAGTATTGTGGACAGAGCACTGCGTTTGGAGTCAGGAAGATCTTAGTTGGAATCCAATTTTAGACGCTTAATAGTTGTGTGAGCCTGGGCAAGTCACTTAACCTCTGTCTGCCTCACTTTTCTCATCTGCAAAGTGAGGATAAGTAGCAGCACCCACCTCTCAGGTTGTGAGGATCAAAGGAGATTATAATATTTGTAGACTTGGTATAAAATTAGCCATTATTACAAAAACACATAGCATGAAGTTAGTAAATACATACACATATATATTTATATATATACACATACATATGTAAGGTAATTTGGGAGGGAGGGCACTAGCAGTTGGCAGATCAGAAAGGGGTTCCTATGTGCTCTAAGCTTTAACCATATTGGATGTATTAGAACATTGATGTTCCTAAGGACACTCTGGGTTTTTCCAACTGACTCCTTTTAATTAATGTCTTTTTCCTCCTGAACCTCAATAGCTACTTATTAATGAGCCAGGCATTTTGCTAAGTGCTGGGGATACAAATATGAAAAAGAAGGATAATCCATGCCCTCAAGGAGCTTACAATCTAAAGGGAGAAGACAACACAAAAAAGAAAGCTGAGAAGGAGGTGAGAGGAGGTACCCAGGGGCATGGTGGAGAAGTAAAAAAAGTTCATAATGAGTGCTGCTGGGTGGGAAATGACAAGAGATCCGAGGATATGATGAACCTCTTCATGATATTTTTGTACCTCCCTAATGTACTTATGAATGGGTAGCTAAGTGGTGCAGCGGGTATAGTACTGGGCCTGGAGTTGGGAAGATCTGAGTTCAAATCTAGTCTCAGACACTTACTAGCTGTGTGATCCTGGGCAAGTCACTTAACCCCTACTTGCCTCAGTTCCTCATTTGTAAAATGGGGACACTCTGGAGAAAGAAAGGGCAAACCACCACAGTATTTTTGCCAAGAAAATCTTACAGACAGTATAGTTCATGGGATTACAAAGAGTCAGACACAACTGAACAATAACGATGTACTTGCATAATACTAATATTGTAGTTATTGATGATTGCATCTTATCAGACTGCAAGTTCCCCGAGGACAGGGATCATACTTTATCTAAACTTCTTATTTTCTTCAGTGTCTAGCATAATACACTGCATTTAAATCTTTGAATTGAATTCCTTTAAGACTCAATTCATCAGTTAAATCTTCTATGAAGCCTTTCCTGAAGTCCCCAGCTGAAAAATTTTTCAGAGCATTTTTATCTAGACCTCTCCTTTATTATTGTGCCTTGTATTGCAGTGGAGAAACAGCATGACAGTGGTATACTGCAATGTATGGAAAGGTGGCCTGAGAGTCCAGTTAGGACCTAGAATCAAATCCCACCTTGAATACATATTGACTGTACAATGTAATGTTTAAAAAGTTTGAGAGACACAGTTTCTAAGTAATTGGTTGTTTTATTAGTAATGCTAGCATTTTATTAATAAAAGAGGTCAGTGGCACTCTTGAATGACAAAGACAATCATGGTGGTGGGCTAATGACTTATACATACACTTGGAAAAGTGGGTGTTCCAGAGGGTGGCAATCAGCTCTGACTGATTAACAATTAATGAGATAATAAATATTACAATGAGAAGAGGGCTCACTCCAATGAGGGGATGAAAGAGTGACATCATGTCACTCTTGGACAAAGAGACTATCTCTACACTTAGACCACCCCCAGCTTTGGGCATTCTAGACAAAGGATCTACTTCCACCCAAATGTGCCTGAGTGAAACACAATTGGCAGGAATTCACCAAGATAAGATGGTCTAGTTGGGGTAAATTTTTGGCAGAAGTTAATAATATTCTTCAAAGGCTGGGCTTTTCACAAGAAAATGAAGACTTTAGAAAAAAGGAGGAACTCTGGATCTCCCCACATCACTGGTTATTAATAATCATTTCTCTCAGTGACCCTGGGCAAATTTCTTAACCCCTCAAAGCCTTTGCAAACTCTCTAAGACTAGAAATTGGAGAACAATTGTAAATCTTCATTGGTAGGAAGTTTCCTTATAGACAATTTTATCTGAAAATGAAATTAGAGGCATGAATAGCATAAAAAAAGTCATTCCTACTGCCATTAAATAATTCATCCTTAGACATTTTTTAGACATTTTGATCAAATTGTTATCTTATTTTGGTTTTGCATCTTAATACCTAGCACAGTATCTTTCACATAATAGGTGTGAATAGATGTGTTAATAAATGTTTATTAACTTGAAAGATATAAAACAGGAAAAATGGGACAGGACCAGACAAGAAGGCTGGTAGTATTGAGCTCAGTTGTCCCAAGTCTGGAATGCACTTACTCCATTCTTCTTTCTACCTTTCAAATCTCTAAACTTCCTTCAAGACTCAACCCAAATACCACTTTTTATGTGAAACCTCTCCAAATGTCATTCTGCTCCCTCTGTAAACTAGCTTGTATTTATTTTATGTAAGTACTTTTTGTTTGTTTAGTTGTTTTCAGTCATGTCTGATTCTTTATGACCCCTTTGGTGTTTTCTTGGCAAAGATACTGGAATGATTTGCCATTTCCTTTTCTAGCTCATTTTACAGATGAGGAAACTAAGGCAAATAGTGTTAAGTACCTTGCTCAGGGTGACACAGCTAGTAAGTGTTTGAGGCCAGATTTGAACTCAAGTCTTCCTGACTCCAGGCCTGGAACTCTTACCTATTGTGCCACCTAGCTTCTCCAAGTACATATTATCTTTCCAGGTCAAACATAAGCTCAAATGAAAGCAGGATCTATTTCATTTTTGTCTTTACATCTGAAGTGCTTGGTATAGTTCCCACTGCATAGCAGCTACTTAATAAATGCTTGTTAATTGATTGATTAGGTCCACTGGGTTCTCCAGCTTCTTATCAATGGAGAACAAAAGCAATTATACATCTTCAGACTGTTTCAAGTTGTTTGGAGTGGAATTTGTGAGGGCTCCAGGGGAATTTCTTCCTCATTCCGCCATCTTGGCACTGGAAATCTCCCATCTTCAGATTGGAAGGTAAATGCAGGCGATCCAAAGGCACTTACCTGATTGAGGAAACCACGGATAGGAGACAAAGGCTATGAGATTGGTCAGGAAGTCATGTGCTCTGACTGTGGACCAGTCTCTCTTGCCTCAGCCTCTTAAATTCTCATCTGTAAAGTGGGGATAAAAATACCGGCTCATTGATTAGAGTGGTTATGGTGTGGCAAAAAAGAAATGATTCCCCCTGATGAAAAGTTTAAGAAGGTTGTTGTTTTAAGACAGTCCTCTGGCATAAGGGAGTCCCTTCTGGGAGGCTGTAGGGGTTCTTCTATTGACCCTTGCTTTCTACGACTAGGTTCACAGTGTCATACTCCCCCAGTGTAGGTACAGCAGTCAGTAGATTAAGTCCTTTTCCAGGCATCCATTTATGTCTAAGGAAAAGCCCTTGGGCCAACCAGAGATGTTGGGGTGGTGTTGAGAATGACATGTAAAACAATAGAAGTCAGTTCAATGCAAAGCTTTATTGCAAGCAATGGGGAAGAGGGAGAAAAGGAGAGAAGAAAAGGGGACCCAACATACAACTCAGCTATACACACTAACAGGGAAGGTAGCTCATGGAAGGGCAGTGCTACAGTGGAGAGCACAGACACATGAGTCCATTCAGCAGAAAGGGGATATTCCGGCAGGAAGATGTGCTCCTGCTGTAGGGGAGATAGCATTCCAAAGTGATTTTCTGAGAGTGAAGTTCTTATACTATGATTTTGGATGGCCTCCCTGGAGCTGGTCAAATTGGGCATCAAAGGTCAGGGCAAAACATTATTTTGGGGGGCAGCTAGGTGGCACAGTGGATATAGCACCGGCCCTGAAGTCAGGAGGACCTGAGTTCAAATCCAGCCTCAGACCAAACACTTGGCACTTACTAGCTGTGTGACCCTGGGCAAGTCACTTAACCCCAATTGCCTACAAAACAACAACAACAACAACAAAATTATTTTGAGGGGTTTGATTTCAGGGAGAAAAACAAACAAGCTAGAAGGTAGATAAAACATTGTTTGGAGGGCATCGCTATACTAACCTTTGAAAAATGTTATTGTCAGTATTTTTCCATGAGTATTTTCTATAAGCTTTCAGTCTCCCTTAAGGGGAAACTGTCAAAAGCCATCAAGCCATGTCTTATAGCAATGGTTTCTATGCAGAATCTATAAGCTACAGCCTCATTTAAGGAGAAGCTGGCATGGTGGTCTCAAGACCACCAGGCCCAATCTTAAAACAATTCTCTTCTCATGCCCATGAACAGAGAGCTTTATAGGACTAGCAACAGTCTACCTGGTCCTGGGCCTGCCATTCTATGCCTGCTATGCTAGTGAGCAATTGTTGCAATGTTTGTCTGAATGCTTGTGGGTCCGTTTGTGTGAATATATTTGAAATTCTTTGCAGGGGCACATGCTGTAAGTAGATAAAAATTTCAGGTCACTTTTCCATTGGTCATTAATAAGAGACCCCAAGGGGAAAAAAAAAGAAAAGGTAAGTAGCTTGTGTTAATCATTAAGCCTGCCCCATGGACAACTATGGACTTTTACTTCAGAACTCATTTGGCCAGGGCACAAACGAGTTATGTGAGTTACAATCTGACATGAATGAGTTACCTGCAAGGCAGCTGCAGGCTGGGCTTTAACCAGATAATAAGGCCATTGCCTCTTGCTGAAGAGTTTACCCTTGTGAGAAGGAAAATCACTTGGAAAGGAAAGACAGTTTCTCCATTGACTCCTCGTCGAGGAAGGAACAGGGTAAGGGAAAAGGGGGAACTGTCCCATATAGCAATTGCTTCACTGTCTATTTTCAAGGTCAAGATTCCAAACTTGGAGTGAAGCCTTGACATTAACATGGGTCAAATAAAGGAAAACGATAATTATCTCACTGACACAAAGGTTTCAGAGGGAAAGTGGAGGGTGGGTAGGGAGATGAGAGGAGATGAGAGCTGAGTCAAAGTCTTTCTTTTCAAAAACTGAAAATCTCAGGTTGGGGGAAGGGGTAGGAAAAAACAAAAACAAAAACATTGAAAGCTGAGTTTATCCCTGTGGGGATAAATCTGTGGATTAACCACCAGTAAAAAACAAAACAGAACAAAAAACATTGCATTTATGTATTGATTTAATTGCTCTGGGCTAGAGACAGAGAGGAAGACCTAGACTCAGGTTTTAAAAAAGAGAAAGTCCTGGAGTAGGAAATGATTGTTTCCATTGTTTGAAGCTTTAGGGAGTAGGTCCCCAAATCAAATGATGATCTAGCCAAGGCAGTTTGGGGAAAGATTATCCTGGGCCAGTGGCACTCTCTCAGATGTGAGGCATGATTAATTTCAAAGAAAAACAGAGGGTAGCACATTCAGGGCATCAGTACCTGGAAAGGCATGATTCAAGTTAAGGAGTATTTGATTTCAGAAACACATGTATTAGATAGAGAAAGGTATCCTTGTGCTGATTTTTTTTTTATAAAGGCTTCATATAACTCCTTTTGTGATGCAAATAATCACCCCCGAGTCATTTGTCTGGCAAATTATTTTCTTTTTTTATCAGGCTTTCTTAAAACAGGACATGTGTGATGATTGTTTCTTTCTAAGTTTGCTCTGCTTTTTGGGGGACTTGTTTTTGTGACATAGGTCTCTAAAGCAGCATGAATAAGATGCCACCATTTTTGAAGGGCTCAGTTGTTAAATATGCTATTAATTTGATTCCTTTATCTCTAGTTGGCTCTAAAGAGACCAATACCATGTCTAGGTACATATGGGGAGGAAACCCTGTCTTTGCCCAGATTTTCTGCTCAAATTGGATACGTGGCTTATTGATCTTTTGAAGACGTAACCAAAAGCCTCCATGGCCCTTGACTGACATAGTCTTGAAAGTGATTCAGTCAAATATTGACCCTGAATTAGAGCTAATGAAATCAGCTTTGGCCTCTCATTGGAATGGTGGATATAATCTTTTGTTGTTGTTGCTGTTCAGTTGCTTCAGTCACGTCAGACTCTTTGTGACCTCATTTAAGGTTTTCTTGGAATGGTTTGCCATTTTCTTCTCCAGCTCATTTTACAGATGAGGAAACTGAGGCTAACAAGGTGAAGTGACTTGCCTAGGGTCATACAGCTAGTGTCTGAGCTCAGATTTGAGCTCATGAAAATAATTCTTCCTGACTCCAGGTCCAGTGCTCTATCCACTGTGCCAACTAGCTGCCCCTTGGATATAATCCTCAGTGTGTACAGTATGTTGGTAATCTTTGCTTAACTGTTTTTCTTTGTTATACGAAAGGGTTCAGTGGTGGAGGTAGGTGGTAGCAGGTGATAAGCATAAAAAAATGACATAAAATGATAGATAATGACAAATTAAAAAAAGAAAGACATCAAGCAAAAAAGAAACTTATATGATAACTTTATTGTATATTTAAAAGGAATAGCAAGTTGTATGTAATAGATTTGGAGTTTCATGTACAATCAACTTTTTTCTATTCTATTCTATTCTATTCTACTTATGAAAATGTTATGAAAGTGTTATGAAAATGCTAGTTTTATTTTTAAATTTTTTAAATTCAGAATGAAATAAATAAAATTAAAAAAGATAAAACTTAAGAAAAAAGACTCTCAGGAATATTTTTGGCTTAAGAAATCACAGGATGCATTTCCATTTCTGGGTCCAGTCCAGCTCCACCCTCAGCAAGGTCTCTATATACCTTCTAGATATAGCTATGGGTGGAGACCCCTACTCATTTAAGTAGTTTATAGAGGTGGGGACTGAACCTGTGATTTTAGGAGTATAGGCAGCTCCTACTGAGGAATCTCCTCTACCAAGGCAGGTGGGCATCATCTCTACAAATTATAGTCAGAAAGCTCTTTGGAACACTGAGGACTGAGTGGCTTGCCTTAGGGTCACACAGCCAGTGTTTGTCAGAGGCAGTACTTGAATCTTTTCTGGCAGTAAGGCCAGATCTCTAGACACTGTGCCATGCTACCTCTCTATAAAGTCATTTATAAAACCTTAAAATTCAAATCAACAAGTAAATGGGAAACAATGAGGTATGGAGGAAAAAGAACTGAACCTGGAACCGTAAGACCTGAGTTTGAATCCCAGTGGCCGTTTAGGACCTGTTTGGACTTGGGTGAATCACTTCTCTTCTGTGAGTTTCAGTTTTCTTCTCTGTAAAGTGAGGATATTTGGACTAATTGATCTCTATCTAAGGGCAATACCATCTTCCCTCAGACTCACCTCCTGAGAGTCATTCTGGATTCTTCACTACCTCTCACATTCACATTCAATATACTACCAATGCCTTTCAATTTCACCTTTGTGATGTATTTTGAATAAGCCCTTGGCATTCAAAGACCTTCTTAATCTAACCTAGCCCCTTTCTACTTTTCCATTCGTATACCTTATTGCCTGCTGTGTTCTCTTTGAGCTAGTGACGCTGGCTTTCTGACTTTTCACAGACAAAACCCTCCATCTTTTGTCTCTGGGCATCTTCTCTGTCTGTCTCTCACGTCTGGAACACTCTCCCTCCTCTTCTCTGACTACTGACCTCCCTGGCTTCCTTTAAGTTCCAACTTAAATCCCACCTTCTATAGGAAGCCTTCCCCAACCCCTCTTAATTCCAGTGTTTTCCCTTTGTTAATTATTTCCTATTTATCCTGTATAAATATAAATAGAAAGATAAAGCTTGCTTTATATATTTTTTGCATGTTGTGTCTTCCTCTAGATTGTAAGCTCCTTGAGGACAGGGACTATCTTTGGCTTCTTTTTGTATCCCTACCACACACTGTGTGCTTAATATATGTTAAATGAATTGAATTTGTCCCATTTGTTAAGCATCTGCCATGTCTTCACCACTGTGTTTCCATACCCTGGAGAGGGTATGGAAGAAGTAAAGATGTGGTCTTTGCTCTTATGGAGCTTACAATCTGGCTCAAACTATCATTTCAATACTTCAAAGATCCAGGATTTTGTCAAAGTGGAAGCTCCTTCCATAGATACAGATCACAATCATATTTATTACTTAGTAGATGGTGTCTGAGGCAGGTAGATGGCACAGTGGATAGAGTGCTGGGCCTGGAATCAGGAAGAATCATCTTCCTAAGTGCAAATCTGGCCTCACATACTTACTAGCTGTATGACCCTGGGCAAGTCACTTAACCCTATTTGCCTCAGTTTCCTCCTCTGTAAAATGAACTGGAGAAGGAAATGGTAAAACCCTTCAACATTTTTGCCAAGAAAACCCCAGATGGGGTCATGAAGAGTCAGACAGGCCTGAACAATGATTGAACAGCACAGATGGTGTTTAAGAGGTACTGAGGTTGAAAAAATCAAACAGCCAATACTGTTATGTATTGTCTTGGACAAAGATGACAATACAAAGTATTTGAGTGTTAGGTTCTATGTTTAATTGCAAGCATCCCAGGGTTCAAGGAAGAAAGATCAATAAGGCTTACAGTAATTAGGGTGGAGAAGAAAGAACATGAACTGGGTCTAAAAGGATCTTTAGAATTTTCATATGTCAAGAATAGTGAGTTCCTTGAGGGCAGGGATGGTCTTTGCCTCTTTTTTATACCCCCAGTGATTAGCGTAGTGCTAGCACATAGTAGGCACTTAATAAATGTTTATTGATTGACTGCCTGAATATGCCAGGTTTAAGAATGATTATGGATATTTAGGAAACCAGACTGTCTACACCAGACAGTAGCTATTGGGGAATACAGGGCATGGGGGAAGGGGGAAGAAGGAAATAAGCGTTTATTAAGTACCTACTATGTTTCAGGCATTGTGTTAAAGACTTTACAAATATTATCTCATTTGATCCTCATAACAACCCTGTGAGGTAGATACTAGGATGAAAGGCTGTAAGGTAGAGAATTGTTTGAAAGTAAGAATGTGGTCCATTGTGGAATATTTCTTCCGAGAGCCTACCTGTTCCCTACTAATACACTCATATGGGATGCCCTTGATACATACACTCACATACACACACACACACTTTTTTTTTTTTTTTTTGCTGATACCTATGATTTCATCATTGTTGGGAGCTCCCAGTGAGGAACTTCTCCTACAAAGGCAGATCAGCATTTGCTCTGCAACTTATGGTCTTACAGAGTGGCTTGGGTCACTGAGAAGATGTGTGACTTGTCCAAGGTCATACAGCTATTATGTATCAGAAGCAGGACTTGAAGTCAATACTTCCTGGCACCAAGGCCAACTCTCAGTCTACTGTATCATGTATAAGTCCTATATAAGTTATGTAAATCTTATATCTGTCATGTACAAGTTATTTTCATAAAAACTTGTATGGCCAGGAAAGGAGGGGTAAGGATTGTCCAATTCTCATAAATTCTTAGTCCTATCAAAACAGACTTTTTATTTCATCTGAGGACTTCAATGACTTCATCAAAAAGAATGTCAAGACCATGAGATGATTATTCCCTTCATTATCCTTAATGGCCAGTCCAATCCTCCTGTCAATTCCTTCCCCCAGTTGAAAATGATCCTTCCTGCTTTATATCTTCTGACAGCCCTTTGGGAGTTTCTCCTATTTTACCATGTATCATACTCATCTCTCTCTCCCTCTCTTCCTATTTCTCCCTTTCTTTCTCTCTTTCTCTTCCTTTGTCTCTTTTTATCTCTCCTCTCCCCTTTTCTTTTTTTACATATAGTAAATTTCTTTTGGAAATTCTTTTTCCACAATGAACGTGACCTGACAGAGGTTATTATTGCTACTTAATTCACAAATATGGAAATTAAAGCCCAAATAGAATTACAACATATTTAGATATTCTCTTTTCCCATAGTGTAGGGACTTCTTGAAAAATCTTAGTCTCTTTGGTGATGTTCCTATTTGAATTTTTTTTCTTTAAACTTGGCACTAGCTTAGAGCACTGTGATGAAAAATTATGATACTAACTTCTCACTTCACTTTTTAGAATAGAGAAACTGTGCTACTTCAATCAAAATGGATGATGCTTATAATTACTGAGTGATTTTAGGACGTCTCATCTATGTGTACAAGATGATTACCTGGCTATTCTCACTGATGAGTATTGAGATGTTCCTCTTGGCAGGTGAGTAAGGCGCTGTGCGGTTCTTTCTGATATCTGGAGATAGCCAGCTGGGAAATCTCAATAGATGACTTGGGCACTTAATTCATTGTTGAAATCTATATGGAACTTCTATTTGTGAGATTCTGTGTGACTTTCTGAGTATCATCATATATTTGGGCATCTGTGGCCAGGGGCAGAATAAACTCATACATGAAGGGAACTACATGGTTATCTCTCTTACTTTATGGTCCAATTTTCCCTCCTACCTGGTTCTAGGTTTAAAGTATATCATGGCCAGAGAATGTGGCCATAATTCATTCTTTTACTCCACAGAACTGCCAGTGGTTGTGGTGATTATACATGGGCACCATCATAATTTGTCTTTCATTTGCACAAAGCTATTGGTTGTCAAACTCAAAAGTTAAAACACATGATAGAATGACTTATGGTCAAAAGTGGGGCAGAATGTCATGGTGGAGAGGGCACTGGACTTGGATTCAGGAAGACCTAGGTTTTCAGATGCTTACTAATTGTGTTATGTTGGGAAAATCATTTAACTTCAGACGCTTACTAATTGTGTTATGTTGGGAAAATCATTTAACTACTCTTTGCTTCAGTTTTTTCATCTACAAAATGGGGGCAGAGGTATTGGATTTACTAGCATCTAAGTTCCTTTCTAGCTCTAAATCCAGGAGCCTAGGAGCCTATGATTTAACCTGAACAATTACTTTTGGTTTCCATTTTGGATAAGATTAAATACTTCCTCTCAAGTTTTCACCTTTTGCAGCCTGACTGCCAAAAAAATTAATTAAATTGAAGAAAGGCATTCATGTAAATGTAGGCTCCAGAATTTTAAAAAAATGTGATAGTTCCACTGTACGCCATCATAAGCAGACCACTTTTAGAGTAATATATTCAATTCTGAGAACCACATTTTAAAGGTTACTTCTAACTCTAGCTCTATGATCCTATGAATGGCAGAGGGATTTGAGTGTGTGCTAAGGAGACAAAGAGGAAAAACTCTCTCTTCTCCTGCCTAATGCAATCTGTCTAATCATTTAAGAATGATAGATTTTGGCAGAGAGAGAGAAGATAAATTATGGGCTGAACTGGCCTTTGTCTCTTACTTATTTTCAGCATCTTGTAGGAATTGGCATATCGTACCTGAAGAGGGCAGCATTGCTGGAGGAACATGGATCACCATTGTTTTTGATGGTAAGTGGATCTTAGAGCCTTGGAGTCATAGAGGAAATAGGACTTTGATTCTTTTCCTATTTGAGGTTAGCATATTTAAGTACTAATAACATAGAAAAAATACCTAACCAAATACATGAGCAGAGGAAGGAAGGAAGGCTAATGGGTAGACTATTTTCCCCCTTACCTATGGATTTGCCAGAACTGAGAAAGGTGGGGAGAAGCATATTTATAACAAGATGTGCATATATTTTAGGCAGCTAGCTAGGCCTGGAATCAGGAAGAACTTTGTTCAAATCCAGCCTCAGAATCTTACTAGCTGTGTGACCCTGAGCAAGTCACTTAACCCTGTTTGCTTTAGTTTCCTCATCTGTAAAATGAGCTGGAGAAGGAAACGGCAAACCACTCCAGTATCTGCCAAGAAAACCCCAAATGGAGTCACAAAGAGTCAGACACGACCGAAATGACTCAACCAGACCATAAGTATGTCTACATTTTGACCCTAGTATTTAATACAGGCCTGATACACATTCCATACGGACCAAGATCACGTAATAAGTCTTTTGGTAAGACAAGAATATTCTTGTCCCAAGTGTAAAATTTTAGTCCTAAAAACATAATTTAGAATAATAGCCATTGTCTGTTGTAGTTAATAAGTAACTTAGGGTCTATGTAGTAAAAAGGTTACTGGATCTGAGGCTCTAAGATCTGAGTCTGAACCCTGATTCCTCTGCTTACTAGTTGTATGATCCTAGCGAAGTTATTTGACTTTTTTCCAACTTTTCTTTCCTCTTGATAATGCCTAGACTTCTTCCCTTACAGGGTTCTTTTGAGGACCAAAGGAGGAAATATAATAAAGTGTTCTGTAATTATGATATTAATAGTACCTCATATGCATATGGCACTTTCAGGTTTGCAAAGTGCTTTCCATAGAGCAATATTTAATAATAATAATAACCAGCATTTACACAGTCCTTTAAAGTTTGCGGAATGCTTTATATATATGTCATCCCATTTGGTCCTCATATGAAAGGCAGTATAGATAGAATGCTTAGAATTAAGACATTCTTGAAGGTTTGAAACCCATCTCTGATGCTTACTACCTCTGATAACCCCAGCTGGGCAAATCAGTCAATTTTCTAAGCTTCAGTTTCTGTATTGAAAAGAAAAAAAAAGGTGATAATACTAATGGCACTATTTACCACACAGGATTTTTTTTGGAACAGCATTTAGTGATATAGATACAGAGCTGATACTAAATGAAAAATAATCTTATTAGAAGTGATTTATTGAGAGGCAGAGGGGTATAGTGAATAGAGGGCTTGTCTTGGAGTCAAGAAGACCTGGGTTCAAGTTCTGCCTCTGAAAGGATTTGACTGTGTGACTTTGGACTAGTCATTTAACATCTTAGTGTGTCTAGGCAACTAAGAGTATAAATTGCACAGTTAATAAACAGTTATTAAGTTCCTACTGTGTGTTAGTTGGGCAGCTAGGTGGCACAGTTGATAGAGTGCCAGACCTGAGTTCAAATTCAGCCTCAAATTTGACTGTGTGACCCTGGGCATGTCATTTCACCCTGTTTGCCTCAGTTTCCTCATATGTAAAATGAACTGGAGAAGGAAATGGCAAACCACCACCAGTATCTTTGCCAAGAAAATCCCAAATGGGGTCACGAAGAGTCAGACACAACTGAAATGACTGAACAAATGTGTTAGGCACTGTGCTAAGTACTGAGGGATCCAAAAAAGTGAAAGATAGTCCCTGCTCTCAAGGAGCTCACAGTCTACAGGGGAGACAAGATGCAAACAATTATGTACAAATAAGAGACATGCTGGATAAAATTGGAGATTTTCAACATAGGAAAGACCCTAGCATTAAAGGGAATGAGGAAAGACTTCTGTAGAATGTGGGATTTTAGCTAGGACTTGAAGGAAGTCAGGAAGAGGAGGGAGAGCATTCCAGGCATAGGGAACAGCCTGTGAACATGACCAGAGCCTGGTGATGGAGAGTCTTGTCTGAGGAACGTTGAGGAGTCAAGGGTCAATGCATCCCAGAGTATGTGGGGCAGTGTGGGGTGTAAGGTGTTAGAAGACTGGAAAGTTAGAGGGGCAGGTTATGAAGAGCTTTAACTGTCCAACAGAGTAGCTCTGGATCTGACTTGGTAGAGGGAATTTCTTCAGAGAGTTCCCAACATCAGTCTCTCTCCCTGCCCTCCACTTCACCAAAACAGGTAATTTTTTTCTCCTATATACCTAGATTGAGAAAGTTATAATTTAATACATGAGAACCTCCTCCTGAGATCACAGTCATCTGTGCTGCTGAAATCTCATTTACAGATTGTCATAATTGTCTTACCTGACTGCTGTTAATACTGAATAGCCTAATGAGATTTTTATTTGACGGATGGGATGTTTAGGTTTGGAATGGAGTCTACTCTATCCCACCAATGGCTCTCAGTTGGAGATAAGTCTGGTGAATGTGGAAATTCCATGGCTGCCACACGTCCCATGTGACATCTCTCCGGTCTATGAAGATTTTTCTGTTGTAAGATGCCAAACCAGGTATGGTCCCATATCACAAACTGAGGAGGAGATTGTAGTGGTTTCTTTGAGCATGTCGCTATTAGTAACATTGGAAATACAATTTATGGCTTCTTAAAGTGTCTTTGGTCACTTTTTTATTTAAAGTTTAATACCAGTAAACCCTACTACCCCAAAGAGCCAACAGTCTTTCTCCTTCCTGTCTATCCCTCACCATTAACCCCAACTCCTATTCCAGTTTTTCACCCTTCCAAGTCCTTCTACACATGACTATCAGATTAAGCTTCCTAATGAATATTACTCTTATCATTCCACTGTTCAAAAGCCTTCAATGATTCCCAATCACCTACTGAACATAGTCCAAATTTCCAAGATTGGCACTCGAAGGCTCTCTACAGTCTGGCTCCCATCTACTTTTTCAGCCTTGTCTTTCATCATGGCCTTTATGTTCTGTCAGACTAAGCCACTTGCTACTGCTGAACAGATTTTGCACTTTTCTACTGAAACGAATGAAAAACCCTGAGAGATACAGTTTCTAGATAATTAATAATAAATTTATTAATTAGGCTAGCTGGCAATCGATAAATTGATGGTCAGTGGTTTCTCTCTGTACCCCGTGGAAATCCTGAGAGCTTTAAATAACCCTTGAATGGGAATTCTCTTGGCAACTGAAAATCAACCCTGATTGGTGGATGTTCAACGAGGAGGTGGGCTAAAAGTCTTCAGCTCCTCCAGCTGAGAATGTGGCTTGATCTTGAGACTCAGCTACATCCAGCAATCTGGACAGGGCATCTATCTCCATTTAGACCACTCCGGTTGGTTTTCTCTTTTTTGAGCTGGGGCATGTTAGACTCTAATGGGGGGGTACAAGGACAGGGGTTCATTTCTCTAGGGTAAGAATGCACCCAGGCTGAATTCTGTTTATACTTTAAGCAGAAGTTAGGTCTCCTAGTTGGGTGGGATCCCACCCAAGATTGAAGAGCATGTTCCTTGAAGGCTAAGGGTAATATCCTCAGTCAGTCATGTCCTTTAGAGATTGATTTTAACAAGAGCTTGGCCTTAATGAGGAAACTGAGGAGAAAACCATGAATCCCAATTTAATAATTAATTATTAATATACTAGTAAAATAATAATTTCTCTCAATACCTTGACATCAATACCATTCTCACTACCCCACTCAACCCCATCTCCTTTTATTGAAATCTTATTTATCCTTTATGTCTGAGCTCAAATGCCATCTTCATAAAGAGTCCTCTAATCCTTTCAGTCTGAAATGATCTCATTTAAACTCATGGAATGATATACTTTTCTAATGTTTCTGTAGCATTTTAATTTGTGTTATGGTTTGTCTGTATACCTGTTTTAGCTCCCCTTCTAGATTGTATCTTCAACAAGGGTAGGATTTATGGCTTATTTATTTTTGTATCTGATCTCTCACTATGTCTTATACACAGTATGTGCTTGATAAATGCTTGTTGAATGAATCAATAATACAAGTGAGACCATGACAACCTATACATTCTTTAAAGTGTTCTAAGTGTTTGACCAGGCTGTGGAGGTTAGAGGAGAAGCTGTACTGTGGTATGTCACACTTTGAAATGTGTGGTTGGTAATATTTTCACAAACAGTACCCTCCGTGACTGTTTGTGACCTTGATTTCTCACTCATTGGGAAGCGATAACTGTTCTGACTATATGTTATGACTGTATCTAGTTTCAAAGCTGAGAAACTGATTGCTAGGAAAGGAAAATGCTTTATTTTTCAGTTTTCTGAGTTTTGATCACTTTAGTGTAGAATGGATTTGCAAAGCAGTTTCATATGATTTAGCAGGCTTGGTAAAATTTCTATCGAAAGTTTTCATTGGTTCTTGATTTACGTATTATGGCCCAAGGCACGGAATATGAAAATGATAATTAGTAGTTCAAAGAAACCATTCCCAGCACCTGTTTACTAAGCAAGAAACCCCCAAAATGAAACAAAATCAAAAATTGAGCTTCCTTAAGGTACTAAGTTGGAAAATAGTTCTTTGGCTATAGGTTTTCTATGCAAGATTCAGTAAAATGCAATTCATCAAAAATATATTAAATGCTTACTATCTGTTAGACATTTTATATTTATTATATCCTGATGCAATCCAATCTAATCCAAGAAGCAGGCTTTACTATGTGCTAGGCACAGTAGGCACTGCGCATTGTTGTTCAGTCGTTTTTCAGTCATGTCTGATACTTTCTGACCCCATTTGGGGTTTTCTTGGCAGAGATACTGGAGTGGTTTGATATTTCCTTCACCAGCTTATTTTACAGATGAGGCAACTGAGGCAAATAGGGTTAAGTGACTTGACAAGGGTCACATAGTTATTTAACTGTCTGAAACCAAATTTGTATTCAGGAAGATGGGTCTTCCTGACTCCAAACCTAGCACTCTCTCCACTATGCCATGTAGCTGTCCCCTGGCATTGCGCATACAAAGACAAAAATGGGAAATAGTCCCTGCCCTCAAGGAGCTTACATTCTGTAGCATAGGATACAATATGTGAATAGTTAGAACACACTCACACATGGACACATACATACACACTCATACATATATGATTTAAGGAGGGAGAGAGCACTAGCAACAGGTCAAGACAAGGAAATGCTTCCTCGTACATGAGTTGAACCTTGAAGGGATCTAGGGATTCTGAGGCAGAGGAGAATAGAAGTGCATTCTGGGCATCAGGGACAGACAGTCTATCCAAAGGAGTAGGAGATGGAGTTAGAATTTTGAGGAGCTGTAAGTGGTCCAGTTTGACTAGAACACAGCACACATGAAAATGAAATGATGTGTGAAAAATTTGCAGCGAGGATGGGAAGGGCTTTACATATTAGAGGAGCTTGTTGTCTTCTGTGGCTCATAGAATCTGTTTTTGGGCAAGGATACAGATGAAAAAGTGCATAGGCATGGTGAGAAAAAAGCAGAGTTCAGTAATGCTAATCTGGGGTATCACTTCCCAGGAGTCCAATTTTTATAGCCATTCTCAGCTTCTGCACAGCAAGAAAGATTGCTGATTAATCAATTAACAGGTATTAACTGAATGCCTGTTACCAGCCTACCAAGAATGTTGCAGCTGGATAAAATAGAAGTAAAATATGAGACAGAGTTTAGAAAGGGAGATAAGACACATAAAACTGTAGTGAAGAATTTTGTTGTTAGTGAAGTGAAGACCTAATATTTAACAAATATTTAATTTTTAGAATAAATTTAGTCACTGATGATGTGTTTAATTGGTATTTTGAAAAAATACTATATTATATAAAAGCTTCAATCTATTAGAGATTTTTGAGTAACAGCTCTTTCATAGTCCATTAAAATTAATTTTTATTATCAACTGAAGAATTATCAATAAAAAGTTATCAATTAATCACACAAAGCAAATGAGAAAATCTTATCCCATACCCATTTGTTTTAATAAAAGAGAAGCAAGTACATTAACAAACAACAAACCCAGCAAATAAAATGTTTCTGTTCTGTGTCACCTTCTAGACCCGCCTAGTGTATCCCCTCTTTCTTTTCTTCTTAATTATAGTCAGGCTATGTACAATTCTGCATTTGTTTTGTATCACCTTATCTAGATCTTTCTGTATTTCCTTGTATGCTTCATATTTTTATGATCATATGATATGCTGTTATCTTACTATTCAATTAACTCAGCCCTTTTGCAGTTCTTGGACTCAGGTTGTTTCTATTTTGTTGTTATTGACAAACAGAACATCTTTGAATATTTTGTATAGATGGGTCTTTTTTTCTCTTTTAATTATTTTTATTTTTAATTATCTTTATTTTCATTATTTATTTATTTTAATTTTCATTATCACTAGTTATTGATTTTTACTTTTAATTAGTTATTAATTTAAATTATTTTATTCTTATTTTCATTTCATTTTTAATTTTATTTTAATTTTAATTTTTTCTTTGGAGTAGAGTCCTAGTAATGAAATTTTGACTGGGTCAAAGGTAAGATCAATCTAATGAAATATTGAAGATCGAAATGAGCAGATTCAAGAGAACGTTGCATATAGTAACAGCAATATTGTTCATTGAGTAACTGAATGATTAAGTTAGTCTGAGTATAATAAATACTCAAATCAACTATAAAAGACCTATGAAGGAAGATGCTATCCATATGAAGAGAAAGAACTGATAAATAGAAGTATGCATAGTATGGTTTTTCATATATATATATATACATATATATACATACATACATACAGACAGACATATAGACACACACATATGTATTATATATACATATTATATATATACATATTATATATATATATATATATATATTTGTGTGAAATGGTACC
This sequence comes from Vombatus ursinus, assembly GCF_900497805.2. Lineage (NCBI taxonomy): Eukaryota > Metazoa > Chordata > Mammalia > Diprotodontia > Vombatidae > Vombatus > Vombatus ursinus. The sequence continues at coordinate 501,391 of NW_020944476.1, read as the reverse complement.
CTTTTCTAGTGTGGGGTGAGGAGGGAGAGAGGAAGACAGTTCAGAACTTCAAATGTAACAAAAAAATTAAATAAAAAAAACTAATGACTTATTACATACTGTCACACTGCTTTCCAAAATATTTTCACCTGTCTGTGGTGCCAACAATAATGTGTTAGTATCTGTTGGAGCATGACAGCCTACTATTGAATTTTTATTATTTTTTTCATATTTTTGCTATTCTCTAATAGCGAATAGAAAGAAATATTTTGCTTATTTTAGGTAATGGTTAAAACAAAGAAAACCAGATAAAGCCCTGGCAAGTCTATTGTGTTTTATCAGAGAATATGGGCTATGTTTGGGAACATAGTTTTTCCTTAGCTACAATCAGATTTCAGTTCTTTCTCTGGATAAGGCAACGATGCTGTCCTCCTGTCTTGAGAGGGCAGATCCATCACCCTACCAGGTCAAGAGAGGAGAAGAATCTCATTCTGCTTCCTTATTGCTTCTCACCTAGCTAACTCTGGTCAATCAACCAGCTATTCCTACAGCTGAATTCCCAGCTGGGGTCTTCCTGCCTTTGGAAAATCATCATGTAAATAGAGGTCAGCTCTGGAGTTCAGTGCAGTGAGAGAGCCAAAAAGTACTGGGGCAGGATCACCATAGCAACAAACTCCTCTGCTCTACTGAAGGTTTATGATTCTGAAACATGCTTTCATCTACCTCTGGAGTTTACAGATGATGAAGGGGAAAACACTGAGCACTGTGTCTAACGGAGGACAGTTTTATTTGATTTTTAAGGTGATTTTGTTTTATAGCCACCTATTTTCATTTCTAATCATCTTCTTGCTGGCAAAAATAAACAAAATTCAAAACAACCTTTTAAAATTCCATTAATTAAAATCACTAAAATAATTAGATGAGTTGAAAAATAAAAGATAAAATACAGATTTATGAATGGATGAGGGCATTTAAAGTGGAGTTGGAGAAGATCCTGCCTTGTAACTCACTTGCAAGCCATTGCTGTCTTTATACCTTCAGGTCTCTGCAGGGGGAGACACAGGAAGGCCTGTACTGTCTGGAAGTTCGTTCTGGTGGGCAGGTGTTGAACAGTCTGAGCGAAGGTTCCTGGGATAACTGTACTTTCAAGGTAAATTCTTGGATGGAAGGATTGGTTCATGGGTGCTGTCCATAGTACCTTATACCACAGGATAGGGTAAACAACATCTGCTTTAGGAGAGGCCCAGGCCTCACGTTATTGTCAAGAGAATATAATATTTTTTCATTATTTTAAATTAATTTAATTTTTTTTCAATTGACAAAAGTCTATCATCTCTCCACCTTTCCCCTGCCTATTAGAGAACAAAAAAAAAAAAGAAAAAAAAGCAAAACTCATATAACAAATATCCATAGCCAAGCAAAACAAATTCCATCATTGACCATAAAAATGTTTCGTTCTCTATCTTGAGACCATCAGTTCTCTGTCAGGAGGTGGGTAGTATGCTTCATCCTTAGTCTTAAGTTTTTCCAAGTTATTTGTCTCTGTGATGCTGTTCTTGTTATATAAATTTTTTTTTGTAGTTATCTTGTCAACAACAAGGCTCTCTCCTTGATTTCCTGATTCACTCTAACATTTTGTAAATAAAGGGGTTGTCAGAAAGTCAGGTCCCTCAGACCAAACGTGGCCAGTGCCTTTGTTCAGTGTTTGAAAATCTATTCCTTCCTCACCTTTCCCTCTTAGAATCTCATTTCCTACAAAAGCTATGGTGCCAGTGCTACCTTTTACAATAGGCTTTTCTTGACTCCACCTAGATGCCACTGCCTTCCATTCTCCCCATCCAATTACCTTGTACTTATTTTATATAGCCTTACACATGAAACGGCATGGTATAGTGCATAGAGGGCATGCACCAGGGTGAGAATCTGATTTCAAATCCTATGTCTGACACATCCTAGCTGTGTGATCCTGGGCAAATTACTTAGTCTCTAGCTGTTCTGGGCAGCTCTCCAAAGATAGGGTGGGGGCAATATCACAGTGACAAAAATGAGTTTCCAGAATCAAATAGCTTAAATGATGCTGCAGTGGTATTACATATTATATGCCCATGGCTTTCCCTCTCTCTATCATTTCTCTTCTCTTCTATTTCCCTCCATCTCTTTCTTTTCTTTCTGTCTCTATCTCCTCTCTGTTTCTCTTCTCCCTCTCTCCCTTTATCTCTCTCTTCCTTCTCTCCATCATTTTCTGTATCTGTCCCTCTCTATCCTCTTTCTCTCTTTTTCTTTCTGTCTCTCTCCTCTCTCTGTCTCCTCTATCTCTTTCTCCCACCAACTCTCTGTTTCCTCCAGCTCCATCTTTCTGCCTCTCTCCCTGCCTCCATCTCTCTCTTCTTTCTCTCTCTTTGTCTTTGTCTCTGTCTCCATCTTCTCTGTCTCTCTCTCCCTCTCCCTCCCCCTCCATCTCTCTCTGAATAAAAAGCACACATACATATATGTTATATATAAGTATATTATATAAATTTATATTATATAAAGTATATTATATAAATTTATATTATATAAAGCTTATATACATTTATATTATATACATTATATATGCATTATATATGTGTCAAGTATATGAGTATAAAGTAATTTCAGTGATGGATAAGAGGAAGCAATAATAACTGGAAGGCTCAAGGAAGACATGTAAGAGAGAGCACTTGAAGTAAACCTTGAAAGAAGTTACACAATCCAAGATTTGGAAATGAGGAGAGCAATCACTGCAAACATAGGGGATAGCCTATGCAAAGTGCAGAGACAGGAGATGTTTTAGTGTGTGATAACAAGTAGACCAATTTAACTGAAATGTAGAGAAAATGTGTGTGTGTGTGTGTGTGTGTGTGGTGTGAAATAAATTTGGAAAAATAAACTACAGTCATAAACTGAAACGCTCTGAATACCAAACAAAAGGGTTTATGTTTTATCCTAGAGGCGATGGAGAACTGCTGAAGGGTCTTGAGCAGAGGAGTGACAAGATGCTTTAGGAAAACTAATTGGGCAGCTGTATGGAGAATGGATTGGAAAAGAGAATATCTAGAGTATCTTGCAATGGTTCAAGAGATGAGGTCCTGAACTAAGGTGGTAGTCACCACCCTATATAAGTGGAGAGAAGGGAACTGATATGAGAGATGTTGCGGAGATAGAATTGACAATATCAGTCAATAAGCATTCATTAGGTATATGCTGTATACAAAGCACTGACAATTTGTGGTTCACAGGATGATTGCTAGGGACCTTTGCTGCTGTTCACTCATTTCAGTAGCATCCAACTCTTTGTGACCCTTTTGGGGTTTTCTTGGCAAAGATACTGGAGTGGTTTGCCATTTTCTTCTCCAGCTCATTTTACAAATGAGTAAACTGAAGCAAACAGGGTTAAGTGACTTGAAACCAACTGCCCCATTGAAATGGAGAACTGAGAATTTTAGTGACCTTCCCAGGGTCTCACAGTTAGTAAGTGTATGAAGTTGAATTTGAACTCAGATCTTATTGACTTCTAGTCTAGCACTCTACTAGATCATCTATCTGCCTTAATAAAGGCTTCAGCTCTATAACTTCATCCCTACCATACTTTTTCAAAGTTGTTGGCAGTCTTCACTTCTTCCTGATTTTTTTTCTTCTGATATGTATATATCTATAGATCTATAGATATATACATATCAGAAACCATAACAAACCATATATATACATATACATACACATACATACACACATATACACATACACATACATACATATATGTGTGTATATGTATGTATGTGTGTATATATATATATGGTTTGTTGGGGCCTAGCCAATTCTTTGGCCTGACAGCTTTGCCTTTCTGGCTTCTTTCTCTCCATTCTTGCCCCAACCTATACACAGTAGAAGGATGACAATGCTTGTCACGGCCACACTTTATGGGCACGCTATCACTATTTTCTTGTCTATCGGACATGCAGTTCTGGAGATGCCAGAAGATGGTCCTTGGCTTAAATAGCTTTATCTTTGGATTCCTCCAGGAATCCTCCTGGATTCCTCCAGTCAGGCTCTTACCAGCTTATACAATGATTGAATAGGAGACAGCGAGCCCAAACCTCCTAAAACTGCACATTAAAGTAAACAAGTCTTGCAGTGGTTCAACTAGCTTAGCAAGTTGATGAAAAATCACCAGGGGATGCAGTTAATGAGAGGCATTCTAAGCTAAATAAAACACAGTGTGTCTCTTTGTTTTGGGACCAGGACCGGGGGAGCCATGGGTATTAAAAATTAATTTCATCTCTCCAGTCGGCTCCAGAAAGCCTGCTGCAGGCACTGACAAGTTTGAACAACTCACAGAAGGTTTATCTATCAGTTGGTGGTGGTGGCTTTATCAGTCTCATCCGCCGCTTTGCCTCCTCCTAAGCTTGTCTGCCCCTGACCTTACTTCAACACAGACGATCAGCGTGAGGGAAGTTGATTTGGAAGCTCATTAATTTTTTACTTGCCGTGTCTCTGGCTTGGTGGGGGAGCAGGGGCCTGTATCTGTCAGAAATGTACAGTTTTTTATTGCGTCAACAAGGAGAGAATCACAAGTGAGATCTTTTTGGAGGTTTACCTGTGAGTGCCGCTGAATGCTGGGATGACCTATGCCACCCCTCCCCACCCCCCTGAGAAATTATGGGCGAAGAAAAAACCTAGATGTTGTTCTCCCTGTTTGTTTTGGTGGTGGCTGGCTGCGCTAAGCCTCAGATCCTAGTTTCATTTCTGTCTTCTATACAACACTTAGTGTAAATCTTTGCATGTAGCAGGCACTCATTACATGTTTGTTCACAGTGAATGAATGACTGTTAAATAAAATACAGATTAAAATACCAGATTGTTCCCGTCACTTGTTTTATGTACTATCTGCATATGCATCAGTTTGGTGAAAAGGACATGCACTTGGATTCACAAGAACTGGATTTCAATTCTGGTTAGATTACTTATTAGCTGAGTGATCTGAGGCTAATCCCTTAACCCTTTTAAGTTCATTCACCTATAAAGTATAGTGCATGGGCCTATAGAATTTAGAGATGTAAAGGACCTTAGAGACCATCCATGGTTATCCCTTCCACATTACAACTTTACCTATCGAGGTTTCAAAACATTGATGGTTGGCATAAGAAATTAAATGAGAATTTTGGGGGAATTTTGCAGAAGCCACAGATGACATACAAAGGCCAGCAGATGACACTATGACAAAATACCAAAGTTTTGTAATAAGATACTGTAAGCACTCCATAAAAGAAAAAGAAAAAAAAAATTCAGACTTCTTCTCTGGTATGAAGGGAGGGCCTTCGGGGATTTTCCAGATTGTAGGATTTTATAGGGATTTTCCAGATCTTAGGGGTGCCCCCTAACCCTGTGATGTGGAAGAGATAACTATACTTTAGTAGTTCTCAAAGTGTGGCATCCTTGACACCCTTTCAGGGGGTCTGCAAGGTCAAAACTATTTTCATAGTAATATGAAGATATTTTAATTTCTAATATGGTAAATACTGAGAGATACAGCCCACTTAAACAAAAGATTCTTGGTGGGATGCAGAGGTGGTTCTCTAATTTTGAAGAGTGTGAATAAGTTCTAAGACCAAGAAGACTGAGAACTACTGATCTGGGTCAATGGCTTCTTTTTCCAGAGAAGAAATTTGAAACCTAGACAGGTGAAGTGATTTGTCCACAGTTACAGCGGTAATAAGAAACAGGCAGAATTCAAATCCAGGTTTTTTGACTTCCAATCCACTCCTTTTTCCACTACCTACCCCTTTGAAAATTGTGTTATCATCAGACTCTCACTCATAATTAAATGATTAAGCTCATAAATACATATTCAGTGCCTTGCTCCCATAAGGCACTGTGTTTGTCGTTGAGGTGGGGGGTAGGATCTGGTGGCTGGAGGGAAAGAAAAGACATACACAGAGGAATAAGATAGAATTCCTTTTCTTAAAGTATTTCTAATCTGTAGAAAAGCAATCATGGAATAGTAGAAAGGATGCTTGACTTAGAATGAGAATTATAGTCAGAATTATAGCCTCACAGTGCTGAGTGGATCAAACAAAATTTATTTATCTGTAGATATAGAAATTTATATGTGCATATTTAGTAATCTAAACATAAATATTATTAAATATGTTATTATTTTTATGACTCCATACTTCAGTTTTCCTATCTGTGAACTAGGGATTCCAATACTGTTATACTTCATGATGCTACTAAGATAAAAGAGCTTTAAAGTTCTTGGTCTGTACTTGTCAGGAGGAAACTTCCTAGCATTGCACCCCAATAGATGATCTTAAACATGTGGTATAGTTGAAGATCCCAGGGTAAGATTGAGCTGATACTTTAGAATTTTTTGACCATTTTTTTCAGCCAAAGATAAGGTTTATTGAAGATTGGCCATATTAACTAGACTCTTAAGGAATCTGAGTGTCTGTGGGCTATTGGCTAGATTGTGAAAATCTGAGCAGTGCCTAGATTATAAGAATCAGAGCATCTTAATGCAGACAAGATGGACCTTATATACAGAAAGACTATGGGAGGGATCTAGGAGTGGCCAAGTAGTCTATGAAATAATAGAACTATAGGGGTGGCCAAGGGACAATGGAGCCTAGGTAGGATTAAAGTTGGGAAGTGGGGGGGGGGGACGGGACATAAGGACTTCTAGGCTAGGTTAAGGGTACAGAGAATTGGGAGATTGGATGTAGCCACAAAGAAAGGCCAGTTGATGGGATTATAGCCTCAGGGGAACTCCAGAGATTAGGCCATGTGGGAAAGTCCAGGGTTTTTCCTTTTTGGGGTCTAGCTCCCATCCTCATCATTCCCACCTCAAACAAATGGGACCCAAATTACTTTGGGGTAAAGGGGCCTGTTGGCAAGGAATGTAGAGCTGTCCCTGCCTCGAGGAGGTCTTAAAGAGGAGGTTGACTGGAACCCAGCACAGGCTGCATCCAGGGAACGATGTGGGGGACGTTGGCTGGTACTCGCTGTTTGCTACCAGCTGTAGGTGAATGGCCTGTAGTCTGGAAGACACAAATCTTCCAGTCCCGACTGGTGAAGAGGTTGGTATAGGCAGTTTTTCCTGGTGCAGGGAACCATATGATGAGGTCTAGAGGTTAGGGGTCCTGGAATCCCAAAATCATGACATGCGGGTGAGCCCGAAAGAATTCGACCCAAGCCTTTTTTCAACCAAAAACAAGGTTTATTGAAGATTGGCCATATTAGCTAGATTCTTAAGGAATCTGAGAATCTGTGAGCTATTGGCTAGATTGTGAAAATCTGAGCAGTGGTAGATTATAAGAATCAGAGACTGACCATTTTTTTTCTAGCATAGATTTATAGTCTCTGGCTCCAGACAACTATTTAACTTGGGGTTGGAAAATTCTCTTACACCTCATTGAATCCTTGATTGTCAATGTATCCCTAAAACCCATTTTGGGGACTCTCCCAGCAAAAACAAGTTCTAGAGGAGCTAGGTCTATGATACCCCTACTCTCTCATGTGACTAATTAGCAAGTACATGAAATTAGTGACAGGAACAAAAGGATAAAAAAAAAAAGAATCAGCCTTCTGTTTTGCATTCCTGCTTTTATTATGCATATATGTTAGCAATAACTGACTAATTTCTCTCAGGCTATTATAGATTAGCCAAACCTTCTTTTCTGGGTTGCGCCAATGCAACAAAGGGCTAGAGGTGTGGAGAAAAAGAAAAGGATGAGAATGCATGTGGATGTGGGAAGGAGAAGGGAAAGAGGAAGAATAAATGTATTTACATGTTGTCTTTGGTGAGATCAGAACTAATTCTAAAATGATGAGGTCAGATCATTCTTCCTTTGACCTTCCTGAATGCTACCATTATCCACCAGTTACCAATTATCTAGCCTTTCCATTAAAAAGGAGAACAGTCTTTCCAGTGAGTAGGTACTGTCTAGATCAATACTTGCCTAGTAGCTTTCTCCTTTGTTACAGTGCCTGTCAATTCTTGATGACTGATTAGAGGTATTGATTAACAACACACAGTTCTTTGCTGAGATTCTTTCTGGGAAGGTGGACTGCTAATGTGGTGGAAGCAGGTCAAGGTAAACAGTGGTGCTGGAGTTTCTTTCACAAATTAGAGAATTCAGCAATTACATGTGGAGCAGGAAGAGGTCTCAGGATGTTTTGAGACAGAGAAGTGGTCCAGATAGAGGCATCTAGGTGATGCAGTGGAGAGAGTTCAGGGTCTAGAGTCAGGAAGATCAGGAAGATGTGAGAGAGAGAGAGAAAGAGAGAGAGAGAGAGAGAGAGAGAGAGAGAGAGAGAGAGAGAGAGA
>NW_020944476.1:485575-493061 GCF_900497805.2 Vombatus ursinus | reverse complement strand
AGAGAGAGAGAGAGAGAGAGAGAGAGAGAGAGAGAGAGAGAGAGAGAGAGAGAGAGAGAGAGAGAGAGAGAGAGAGAAAACAGGCTTTTCTTTTAAAATGTGTTTAATGAGCAGAAATTATTGCTCAGTGATGCTTGTTAATTGAAAAAAATTAAGAAAAAATAGAGAAGACCACTGGACCGAGAGAAAAGTCTTAGGTAATACAGTGATTGGAATGCTAGGCCTGGAGTCAGGAAGACCTGAATTAAAATCTGGCTTCAGACATTTATTAGCTGTGTGACCCTAGGCAAGTCACTTAACCTCTATTTGCTTCAGTTTCCTCTACTGTAAAATGGGAGTAATAATAGCACATATCTCCCAGGGTTGTTGTGATGATCAAAGACATAATATTTGTAAAGTGCTTAGTACAATGCACATAGTAGGCACTTTTCCCTTCCATCTTCCGTCCTTCCTTCTTTCCTCTCTCCCTCTCTCCCTTCCTTCCTTCATTCTTTCCTTCCTTTCTTCCTTCTTTCCTACTTTATTTCTCTCCTCCCTTCCTCCCTCCCTTCCTTCCTTTCTTCCTTTCTTCCTTCCTTCCTCCCTCCCTCCCTCCCTCCTTCCTTTCTTTCTTCCTTTCTTTTTTCTTTCTTTCCTTCCTTGTTTTTGATCACCTACTAACTAGGTCTGATAGCCTTCACTTCAAGAAACATTTATCAATTAAAAAAAAAAGGAAAGAAAGAAAAGAAAAGCTCCATTGATTCTTAGACTTCCCAATTTTATTTTAATAGGAATGGGTGTTATATTTTGTCAAAATCTTTTTCTGTACCTATGGATTTTTGTTGTTTTCGTTATTGATATGGTCAATTATACTTTATAGTTTTCCTAATATTGAACTAGTCCTAAATCCTTGGCATAAATCCCATGTAATCAGTGTATGATCTTTGTGATGTATTGCTGTAGTTTCCTTGCTATTATTTTATTTAACATTTTTGCATCTTTTTTATTAGGAAAATTGGTCTATAGTTTTCTTTTTCTGTTTTTGCTTTCCCTAATTTAAGTATCAAAATAATGTTTGTGTCATAGGAGGAATTTGATAGGATTCCTTCTTTACCTATTTTCAAGTACTTTATATATTATTGGAATGAATTGTTCTTTAAATGTTGGGTAGTAAATATTTGTAAATCCATTTGGTCCTGGAGATTTTTTTCATAGGAAGCTCATTTGTGGCTTATTCAATTTCTTTTTCTAAAATAAAGTTATTTAGGTATTCTATTCCCTCTTTTGTTAATCTGGGCAATTTATATTTTAGTAAATATTTATTCGTTTCACAGTCAGTTTTATTGACATATAATTAGACAAAATAGTTCTTAATAATTGCTTTAATTTCATTTGCATTTGTGGAGCATTCTCACTTTTCTTTTTCCTTTTTTTTTCTTTTTTGAGGCAATTGAGGTTAACTGACTTGCCCGGGGTCACACAGCTAGTAAGTGTCTGAGGCTGGATTTGAACTCAAGTCCTCCTGAATTCAGGGCCAGTGCTGTATCTACTGTGCCACCTAGCTAATCCCTCACTTTTAATTTTTGATGCTGATAATTTCATTTTCTTCTTTCTTTTTTTTGAAATCAAATTAATCTATAGTTCATTAATTTTATTATTTTTTCATAAAAACCCTTTTAGTTTTGTTTATTACTTCTTTGGTGTCTTTTACTTTCAATTTTATTAATCTCTCCTTTGATTTCCAGGATTTCCATTTTGGTTTTTAATTGGGAATTTTAAACTTGTTCATTTTCTAGTTTCTTTTTTTTTTTTAAAGTTACATGCCCAATTCATTGGTTTTCTCTTTCTTCTTTTATTGATGTGAGTGTTTAGAGATATATAATTTCCCCTGAGTACTGCTTTGGCTGCATCCCACAAATTTTGGTACTTTGTCTCATCATAATTTTCCCACTTGTGAAATGAGAGGGTTGGACTAGATCACAGGTATCAGAAATGCAGTCCGCATAATACTCCTGAGTTTGGTCAAACCAGGTTAAAATGTAATTGGAAAATCTTTTTTTTTTGGAAAACATTTTAAAAAACAAATAAAAATACAATAAAATATAAGTAACACTAATACATGATTTTTAAAAGTCAATATGAGCCCAAAGGGATCCTTATGTATAGTTTAGCAGTTCCTGGTTCTATATGAGTTTTATACCCCTGGTCCTAGAATATCTTCATTTCTGTACCTATGAGTTCCCCTTGGGGACTCAGGTCAGAAGACTTTTTTGGAGGGTTACCTGGGTGGTGACCACCTTCTACCTACTTCCACCAGTGAGTGAATAAAGACTTGGCTTGCCATCTCTGAAAGATTTCTGCCCCTTGATGTAAGGGTATGGGTAAAAAATGGTAGAAAGATCTTGGGGCTGGGAGTCCGGAGACCTGGGTCTACTGTCTAAGTAGCTGTATGGCTCTTTACTTCTGTGTTTAACTTTCCTTGACCAAAAGACAGATATTAATATTTGCCTTACCTCCAAGACAGGGATGTTGTTTAGATAAAATGAGATCATAGATGTAAAATCATTTTGAGAAAAGTTAACCATTTATAACTGGACCAATTAATATTTCACCGGGAAAGGTTAGGGAATCCAGTTATGAATCTGATAAAAATGTTCACGTGAATTTTTGTTTCCTTATAGTTTTCCAAGGCACAGACACCCGTTGTTTACCAAGTCACCCCACAGTCTGGAGTGCCAGGTAAGCTGTATTGCATTAAAGCAGAGATTTTTGAATTTGGTTTTAAATCCCATCTCAGACTCTTACAAACTGTGTGATCCTTGGTTGAGTCACTTGATCCTTCGTTGCCTCATTTTCCTCTTCTGTAAAATAAGAAAGCTAGACTATATGACCAGTAAGATACCTTGCACCTCTAAATCTATATCATCCAGGATCAATGATGTAATTCTGATTCCCTTTGAATGGATTTTGTTTATGTTCTTCTAATCCTTAGAATTTTTTTTCTTGTTGCTTAAAAAATTGGTCTCTTCTTCATGCCTATTGGGAGAGTAGATGCTAGCCTCAACCTTTTGCCTTGATCTGGTTTGCTCTTTCCCCTTGCCTATTTTACTTATCTTTGCACAGTGTATGCATTTAAAGACATTTAAATAGGATTAAGGCAATCAAGTCTTCTGTGTGATTCAGCCAAGAAATGGAAGCCTTAAGTTAATCGTTGTTTTTTTAAGGTCATCAGCAGTAGACTGCCAGCTATGTGTTAGAACCATCATCTAGTACCTTTTGCTATCAATCTCTCCTACATTCTGAGACAGGCAGTTAGACTAAGATGGAATCTGAAAAAAATAAATAGAAAGCTCTTCCCAGTAGAATGGGGCAAGGGACTGTTTTGTTTTTGCCTTTATATCCCCAGTGCCATCTGCATCCTGCTCTCATCCCCTGAAGCTTAGTGTACCCCACCGTTCTGCCCCATGTCCTTTTCTCTTCCTACACTCTATTTCTTGGTGATCTCACCAGCACTCATGTCAATGAAGATACCTCCCAAATTTATATATCCAGCTCTCATTTTTCTCTTGAGCTTCAATCCTGCGCTATAAAACTTCTGTACATCTCTACTTTGATTTCACATGGGCGTCTCAAATTTAATTTGTCCAAAATGGAATCCATTTTGTCTTCCAGGTTCCTGTACTCCTGAAGCTCACCAATATACCTAACTTTCCTATTTCTGTTGAGGACATCTTTTTGGCCACCCAGATCACAAACTTTGCATCATCCTCTACTTTTTCCCCTTCCTCATCTGTCACCTTCAATCGGTTGCCAAGTCTTGCCGATTTCACCTCGACAGCGCTTCTTACACCCATTCCCTTCTTTCTATTCACATAGATAACCCAGGACATCAGCCCCTCATCACCACTTGCCTGGACTATTGCGTGTGTTAGGGTTAAAGCTAGTTTTCTAATTATTATCCCTTTTTCCAGTCTCTATCTTCTCCAATCCATCTTCCAAACAACTGGCAAACTGATATTCAGAAGCATAAGTCTGACCACGTTAATCTCTTTCTCTTGTAGACTGAGTGACTCCTTATTGCCTAAAGAATAAGATAGACACTTCTCTATTTGATATTTAAAGGCAAACTATGTCCAGTATGTCTTTCTAGACTGACTTGATTTTAGTCGTATTCACACACTCTAAGCTCCAGTCAAACTGGCATAGTTTGACACAGTATTTAATCTCTTGCCTATGTCTTTTTGTACAGGCTGCGCCCCATGCCTGAAATGTTCTCCCTCCTCATTTCCACCTCTTGGAATCCTTAGTTCCTTTCAAGGTTTATGTCAGTTACCACCTCCTACTCGGGACATTTTCTGACACCCTCAGTTCTTAGTGATCCCCCCAAAACAAACTTTTTGTTTGTTTAGTTGATTGTGTCCAACTCTTCATGACCCCATTTTGGGTTTTCTTGACAAAAGTACTGGAGTAGTTTGCCATTTTCTTTTCCAGCTTATTTTGTGGATGAGGAAACAGAGGCAAATAGGGTTAAGTGACTTGCCCAGGGTCAATTACAAGTACAATAATTCTGTATCTCTATTGTGTTGCATTGTATTTATTATTATATCTCATTGTATTTACTTTTTTATTATTATACAATATACATTCAATACAACATACACTGATTAAGTGCCCACTACCCACCAGACACTGTGAGGTGATAAGGATTCAAAGACAAAAATGAAATATTCCTGCCTTGAAGGTGCTTTCATTAGAGAGGCAATTGTAGTACAGTGGAAAGAACACTAAACTTGTAGTCAGAGGACCTTGATTCAAATTCTGGCTTTGCCACTTACTGCCTCTGTGACACCTGGGTACTTAGTCTCTCTGGGCCTCAGTTTCTTCATCTGTAAAATGAGAGGGTTGGTTCTGACATGGTTACCCATGTCCGTAATCCCTGCTACTGGGAAAAGCTAAGGCTGCTGGATCACTTGAGTGTTAAGAGTGCTGAGCTGAACTATGGCTAAGCTGATTGGGTGTCCACACTAGATTTCAATGACTGGAGGAGAGAATGAGATGAACAACTTTGCACAGCTCTATCTCACTTAAATCTAATTCATGTGCAAGTCAAGGCATCACCCTAGTGATGTCATTAGTCCTCTTTAAGAATGAAGGTTGACCCATCACTAATGTGAAAACATGTTTAATAGGAATGTCTATGTATAGCCTATATCAGATTGTGAGCCCATTGTGGGGAGGGTGGTGGAGAGGAAGGGGGAGAAAAATTTTAAACTCAAAAGCATATGGAAGTGATTGTTGATAAATCAAAATAAATTAATAAAAAATTGAAAAAAAAAGAATTAAGGTTGACCAATAATAAAAAGCACCAATGTGGTGAGTCTTTGAGAGTAGAGGGGGAAATAGGGTCTGTGGAAGGGCAAACTGGTCCATGGAGTAGTTTCAGAATTCTGTGATGACCCACAACGGGATTGGGCAGTGAGTGGCTAATAGGCTTCTAGCCTGGGCAAATAGGGAGACCTGGTTTCAAAAAACAAACAAACAAAAACAAAAAATAAGAAGGTTGGACCAGATGATCTCTGAAGTCCCTTTCAGCTTTAAATCTATTACTCTATGGTCATTCTACCGGTGGTGGAGAGACAACATGCATACATATGAGTAAATACAAACTACTAAACAAAAAGTAATTTTAGAGATAGCAGATGCACTAACAACTAGAGGAATTAAGAAATGCCTCTTATAGAAGGTGACACTTCTGCTGATCCTTGAGTGAAGTTGAGGATTCTAAGAGACAAAGATGTTGAGGGAGATGATTCTAGGCATAGACTGTATAAAAACATGGACACAAAAGATAGAATGAAATCTATGGGGAGCAACATGTAGGCCATTTTTGCTGGAACATAGATTATTTGAGAAGTAATGAATATGTAATCAGCCTAGAAAGATAAAGTGGAACCAAATTATGAAGGGCTTTAATTGCCAAGTAGAGAAGTTTGTGGTTTATACTAAAGACAATAGGGAGCCATTGTAGAATGGAAACTCCTGGAGGGCAGGAACTAATTTGGTTTTTGTCTAGTGCTTAGCACAGTAGATGATTGATAAATACTAGTTGTATCAAATTGCCTTGCATACAATGGGGGCTTCATTAATATTTGTTGGATGGTTAGTTGGTTTGGTTAGTTGTTGTCTTTTGTTCTTGAAAAGGACCAGAACGACCTCACTATGCTAGAGTCAAGTTATGGTGTGTCCGACTGTGGCTGATCAAACCAATACAAGCTTAGAATTTTCCACCACAGGTTGGACGCAAATAGTCCTTGTGAACATTTGGGATGGATTCTCTGAATTTGTGTATTTTGCACTTCTTTTGAACTACTTCGATTCTGCTCACAGCACCTTCTCTGATGAGGGCACACAATGCTGGGTGGTCCTGTGCCAGTGTCTCCCATGTCACACAATCATTTCCAAAGTTCTTAAGAGAGACCTTGAGAGTGTCCTTGTATCTCCTTTCCTGCCCACGATGTGACCACCATTTTTTGGATGAATGAAAGGGAGAGGGGATGGAAAGTTAGAACATCCATTCCCAAGGAAGGATGATAAATAAGTAATAAGCTGAAAGGCAACATAACAAATTCTTATTGAGTTGTTCTGAAGAGTATTGACTAATCAAGAAAGTAAAAATTGTCACGAAATAAGTGTTTTGACTATTTTTCTTCTCAACTTGAAATGGTATAACCAATTGCAAGTTTGTAGTATCTTAGAATTTTAGAACTGGAAAGGACCTTAGAGAACCTAATTTAAGCCTCTAACTTTGAAGATAGGAAAACTAAGGCCCAGAGGGCTGAATGCTCTCCCAAGGTCGTATAGGTAATACATGATAGAGCCAGGATTTTAATATGAATTTTCTGCCTCTAAATTCAACATTCTTCCTACCAAACCACACTGCCTCCCTATTATGTCTCTCACTGATGAAAAATACACATGACTTTGGGGCTATTTTTCTCTTTGGGATTATCCACACATCTGCTTCCCTTTCTTCATGTGGGCCATCAACAATTGACTGGGTTTAAAAAGAGACAAAGTCCATAAGAGAGCTTTGTGGAGAAGCATGCATCCCAGTTCACTAGGAGTTACATGGTGTCAATTTAGATGATGAAGGCCTTTCTAAGAGTGAAGGATGAGGGAGGCTGTGGTGCCTTTGGGGTGTGAGGTGGAGTGGGATGTCTGTGGGCATCCAGATCTGCTATTCTATTTCTTCTACCCAAGTTCGAACTCTCTCCCTTGCTACCACCAACCCCTCCAACTTGGGGTTTCTTCAGCCTTCTCTGTAAATGATCAGCTTGTTGGCACCGTTGGAGAGGTCCCCCTGGGTGAGATCCACAAGGCTGCATCTTAGCAATCTCTTTCCAGACAATTACACTCATCTCATTTGGGAAGCCTGCCCAGAGTTAGCAACTAGGGAGCTCTGTGTGTGTGTGTGTGTGTGTGTGTGTGTGTGTGTGTGTGTGTGTGT